>NW_019396028.1:440974-454493 GCF_000591075.1 Eurytemora carolleeae
AATAGGTTATTGTATACGCGATAATTGTACATCAGACAAATATTTCTTATTCAAATGAAGTATGGTCTGCAAAGCATGTATAATCATATGGTAGGTCGGGCCGCGTCAGTTATATCTCCCTTATATTTCATACTCCTTGAGTTCCTCTTTACTGAAGGGTCACATGAAATCCTACAAGAGTTTGTTCAAAGGGACTGTAAGCTTAATTTCAAGCAACTTTATGTTTATAAAGTGGTATGTCCGATTTATAGCGATACCCTTTAAACCATTGTATGATCAAGGATTTCGTAGATATTCTTATTTATATTAATTGCGAATAAACCGCGCGATTGCAGTACACTAACAAGGAATGTACAGTGTAAAGGGTACCGTTGTGAATCGGGCATGCCTCTTGATAAATGGAAGATCACTTGAAATCCATCAGCAGTCCCTTTAAATATATTATTTACATATTCTCCCGACCTGAGTTATCGCCATGAGGAAGAACCAGAAGATGCATGAGGAGAAGTAGTTGAAGGTGTTCTGGGTCATGTGGATCAACATGTTTTCCGGCTGCATCACCCCGACATACCACAGGTAGGGGGCGAACGTGATCCCGGCGATTGTCAACTCGACAAAAGCAGGATCGGAAAAATCTTGGAAGAGCGGAAGCTGTTCTATCACTAAAAAAGGTGTATTTTGATTTGTACCCGAAAAAAAACATTATTATGCTATGTAGATAATTATGTTCTCGGTGCCTATCAAAGTTTTGAATTATTTTAATTAAAATTTGTAATAAAAATATGGAATGCGTAGATTTATGAATTAGTTTTAGACAAATTTTTTTTTTAATGTTGAATATTATATTTAAATGTACATTTTCTTACTTTCAGTGAAAATATCGGCTAGAATTCTATCTTGTCCAGGGGTTTTCTCAGAGGTTTGGATTTTCTTTTCTTCAGCAGCACTTTCATCCTTTTTATCCCAGGAGTCGTAAACACCTGATACACCTATATATATATATACTAGTTATGGAACCCGGCGTTGCCCAGGGTACTCATAGTCAGGCGCGCAACTACTAAAGAGAATAGAATATATATTAGAGTGGAATTTTAAAAAACCCTCGATATGAATTTTGTCAGTCCTTTTTAGCCTGAAAGGAAGTTCAAAGTGTACAAATCATGTAAATGTTCACAAATTATATGCAGTGGAGTACATTAACACAGTATNGAGTACATTAATACAGTATGTTCTCTAGACTATCCATTTCAATTTCGAATTTTTTAAAGCTGTTAAATAAACTTTATAAAATGAATTAGGTGAATAAAAAACATCAATTGACTTATAGTTATAACGGAAAATCATCGTTTGGAACGTGAAAGCCATAGAGTCAATGATAATTGGTCAATTATGAAACCAGCCTATTTCATAATTTGGTTTTCTTTTAACAATAATTTTAGATTTTCTATAAAATGATAGTCCAGGGCCCAAAAAGTGATATAGCAAAAATATGTGAAGTACACCTGCAGTATGGAAACAGTACAACAAAATGGCCGTTTTACACTTTTTTCTAGTAAATTCCACTCTAATATATATTCTATTCTCTTTGGCAATTACGGGGGGCAGTGGGGGAAAGCCCCCCCCGTAGGGGATGCAAGAAGTTCTTAATAGGGGCCCATATAGTTCCAAATATGACTAATTTTCACGAAAATTTGAAAAAATAGGTCCCCACAGTAATTTTTTTAAACACACACTCATTTATGCCCCCAACTCTTGAAGCAAACTCAAAAAACATTTTTCAAATCTAACTCAGAATCTTTTTATTTTTGCCCCCTTTCTTAAAAATACCTCCAAATTGGATTTTTTTAAATTATACTCAAAATTTTTATTCAAATTGCCCCACCAGACTTAAATTTCCCCCCTTTTTTAGAATACCACCAAATATTCATAATTGGCACCTAAATATAATTTATTTTTATCCCCAAATGTTTTATAAATTCACGCAACTTTAAGGTAGTTACCCCAAAATTAACTTTGTGCTCAACAAAAAAAACCTTTTTAAAAAAACAAACAATTGGAAACAATTGGAACATGAGCAAAAAATACTTATTTTCTTACAGTCTTGTTTTTTTTATAATTGCCACAAATATGTTTGGTGGGAGTAACCCCCCTCCCCCCCCTCCCCATGCTGTATCTTTTTTTTTAACAATTTGAAGCAATAATTTTAAGAAATTAATTTTTTACAAGATACAGTCTCGTTAATTTCTTTATTTTTCTAACCACAAAATTGTAAAATACCTGAAAAAGTAAGAAAGAACCAAAAGTATAAAATCACTAATTCTATCATTCTAAAAAAATGATACTTCCACAATCACATAAACAGTAAGTTATTTTTTAGATAATACGCAATTTTAGGCGTAAATTCAAATTTAAGAAAGAACAAAAAAAATTATTATCCAATTTAAAAAAAAAATTAATGCTTATAAAGACTAAAGACTAAAGTATTACTAGGCTACACTTTTTCTTCGTTCATCTTAAAAACTAATTTCCTAGATTTTTCAGTTTTTATTTTAACAAACTTTTCAAGTCTAAACTATTTTTGAGAATTGTGTTTTATATTTTAACCGGTAAGGTGATCCTTTCCTGGGTTCATGTTAGTTACCACAAAAAATTGGGCCTGATCGGTGCAGGTGTTTAGACGTTTATCGCATACAAACAAACTAATTGGCAAACCAAATATTATTTCATTATGAAAATTGTTTATGAAGCGTTAAATAGCTTTTTTTATTAATGAATTAAATGATAAAAAATTTGGAAAGATTTGATTTTTGTATCACCTGTTAAGTCTAATTTTTTTTTCCGAAAAAAAATGGATTTTGTCTCCTAAGTTCTGTCCTGGACTTTTCTCACAACTTAAGGTGCTATTTATCATTTTCCTGTTATGATTAAATTGTTTTATTTTTTTTAATGAAAGTCCCTTCACACTTCTGTGTAACAAAGTTTACTCAAGAGCAGAACACCGAATTTAACCTTTAGTTTGGGATTTAAATAAATATTCAATTGTCATATTTAATGCCTCATGGAATAAACAACTTTTTTACATCTATAATCTTTATTTTTCTCTAATTTTTTTCTATTTTAGATTTAATTTAGTTTTTATATGTAATCAAAATTACTTTAAAGGGAGTGACCGGCAATGTATGGGGGTTGAACTGAGATTGCAGTATTGTAGAGTAATTTTTTAGGATTGATTTGAGACATATAAAACGTTTTAAAGATCTAAAATTACGCAGTTTGAGCGCGAAGTCGACGTACAAAATTGTCAATTTGGATGGGTACGTTTTGAGAATCTTTTTTTTTATTATTAGATAACGACGACAAAAAATGTAGCAAACATTCTACAGTAAACTAATTAGTTGTTTATTAACAGGTTGAGAAAATAAAAATTAACTCTTATCGTCGAAAATAAGTAATCNTTATTGATTAAGATAGATGTCTACAAATACAGATTTACTTACTCATTTCTTTGAAATAAATATATCTATCTCTTGAGTTCCTTTATTATAGTTATTTCCCAAAAAACCTGGTAAGCGTATCTACCTTAATCAATAATTTGAGCTCTTTAAACAATCCAATATGATATTGTACACCCTGTATGTATTTATTACATGGTTACCCACATAGGATGTGATGAGACTGTAAAGACGACCAAAAACTATTTGAATAATTACGATTTCAAGGTTGAACTAAGTCTTCTTCCTTGAAGATGTCTTTTTATGGCCTTTTCAGTGATTACACAAAGAACCAAGTTTACAGTTGCAGATAATTGTAAGAAAAAAGACAGTAAAAAGTTCCATAAAGTCGTTTCTGAAGTCTCATCCTTTATGGGTAACCCTGTAGGTCTGAATCTATCCATGGTTTGTAACCGACTATGTCACTATTGCGCAAGATTAAAGTTTGGTCAGAGTAAATGATAAATCTCTCAGCTCCGCTCTGAACTATCCTCTCTCCCTCTCCAGGGATGGGGGGAAGGCGACCCAAACCCGTTTTACCTCCGACCAACAAATGACGTCACAAAATTGTATTAGCGGCAAGCGCTTACCCCCTATAGACTCCGACCCACATCCGTTTTTCCTTTGGCAAAAAGTGAAAAACGTTTGTATGCTAATTATAGACGAATGCAGCATTAATTTAGACATCCGCTGACGATAATCTTCTCACTCCAAATAATTTTTGTAACACTAACAAAAAACTATTTTAAAATAAAATGTCGTCTTTTGCCGTGCAATTCAGTAAAAGAATCTTCTAAAACCATATGACGTCATGAGAGGGTCGGAAGTAAAACGGGTTGGGTTTGTCCTCCCTCCCTCCCTCTCTCTCCAGGAACATCAATTAACACTGTGCTCCGGAGAATCCAGTTAACGCGGGAAAAATCCACGAAAATACACTTATTGACAAAACTCTTCAGAAAACCTCTACTAATCCATATCAATAACAAGATTACACTTTAAACCTCTACTAATCCATATCAATAACAAGATTACACTTTAAAATTCATAATAATGAATGTGAAAATTATAAAACTGGAAAAAGAAAGGAAAGGCAGACGACATTATTGCTATAACTCAGTATATGTGTGATTTTTTTTTTGAGACAATTTTACAGCAACAAAAAAATACTCTACTAGGAATACTAACAACACAAATATTAAAAAACGTATATTTTAAGGAACTGAAGACATGATTTCAAGTGACCCTACATTTCTTCGAGTTAGCGTGTCAGATTTAAAACAGCATTAAAAAAGTGTTAACATTCACTATCGAGACGTGTCAGAAAATGAATGTTTTCTTCCGAATATTTTAATAATGCTGAACATACAGGGATTTCAGCGCTTCTCGGAAGATTGACCGGTAGAGATATCTGTACTCAATAAACAGACAGTAGTGTAAAGTGTACCTTTGTAAACCGGGTATCGCCCTCTTTGTGCGGAGGGTCACTTGAAATTACGCGTACACTCCCTTTAAGTTTGAGATTAACTAGCTATCTGTGTTATCCATTTCGTTCAAAGTATATTGACAGTTAGCTAATTACCTAGAACACTCAAAGCAAATCATACTTTCTGATTAGAAATCGAATTATGAATTGTAAACATGGAAAGCTGGTTTCTTGAACTAGTTCTAAAATACATTAGCAGAATAAATTAGGTTTTAGAGTACAACATATTACAGGAAAGGGTAAATTATACGGATAAGGATTATAAAAGGGTTTAAGGCAGGGAGGGTGTATTATGAAAGGGTTTAAGGAACGAAGGGTGGATTTTAAAAGGGTTTAAGGAACGAAGGGTGCATTATAAAAAGGTTTAAAGAACTAAGGTGGATAATGAAAGGGTTTAAGGAACGAAGGTTGGATTATAAATGGGTTTAAAGAGCTAAGGGTGGATTATGAAGGGGTTTAAGGAACAAAGGGTGGATTATAAAAGGGTTCAAGGAACGAAGGGTGGATTATAAAAGAGTTTATGGAACAAAATGTGAATTATGAAAGGGTTTCAGGAACGAAGGGTGGATTTTAAAAGGGTTTAAGGAACGGAGGGTGTATTATGAAAGGATTTAAGGAACAAAGGGTGGATTATAAAAGGGTTTAAGGAACGAAAGGTATTTTTAACCGTCCTATTTTTCTACATTTTTCTGTTCTACTTTTCTTTGTTCTTTCCTTTCATCCTTTAATCTTTACCATGCAAAGAACAGAGAAAGTAGCTTTTCCTCTTTCTCTCTCTTTCTCTTAATTTTTCTCTCTTTGTTTTAATTTTTCTCTCTTTCGCTTTTTTATCTTTTATTTTTTTTAACTAAATACTCAAGGTTGATGGGATTAGTTGAATATTCATATTCATCTGTTACAATATGTTTTGTGCTTTTATAAAGAATGCTGGTGTTTGAGATGGATCCCCACAAATTTTTTTTTTAATTTTAGGCTCATTTACTTTTAAGTTTTTTTGTCAGATTTTAATATCTTCAAAGTGTTATAAATAACATTTGTATACATTTAGGGCTGCAGTCAAGGTGTTAAATTTTAGATTTGAAAATCCGAAGTTTTTAAACCAGATACATATATTATCTGAGACAAAACAAACAGTTAAAATATTTATAAAATCGACGAAATTTACACACTGACACACACACCTTTATAATTGCACATTGCACATTGCTATGTTTTTTCACCCTATTAATAAATGAATTTTAGAATAAATTTTTGCTTAAGTTTAATCCTTGAAAATGGAGTATGATATTTTGACCCTGAATTATAGAGTCTATTTAAAGCCTAAAAACCAAGGCTTTCTCAAGTAAGTGCATTGCGAATTGCAAATTTATAATTTATTAACGATACTTCAAGATTTCATGGATCCATCGATTGTGAAATATTTAAATATTTAACGTATTTATTGCAATTAGGATCTATAAATATAAACAGAAAATTTATGGTTGTAAAATTTTATGGAATTTTGGCAGGTGGCGGAGGTTCAATTAATTTTTTAAATAAAAGCAAATATTTACAGGATGATTTTACATTCTATGTTCAATCTCAGAAATTTTCGCGAAACGATTTTTCCTTTTCGCTGGAAACCCTTACTGTAGACATTATTTGGAAATTTACGCTTTTCTTTCGCGAAATTTTCGTTTTTTCGCGAGCGAACGAAATGCAATCTCAAAAATTTTCGCGAAACGATTTCTCCTTTTCGTTGTAAACCCAAACTGTAGACATTATTTCAAATAATCCATCATTTAGAGTGTTTTTTTCTGATTGACAACGGTACCCTATAAACTAAGCCTTTCTATAGGTAACAAAGATGTCTTTGTTTTTCAAAATTAAAATTTAAAGAAAAAACGAGAATGTTCATAAATTTTGCTCAGAAGAAGGTTTAAACGGTACCATTGTTAATCGCTTCGGGTATAAGGGGTCACTTCGTTAGTCCCTTAGAAAACTGCCTAGCACTGGCCTCTGTTTATGATTTCATTAAAAATTAAAATGATTAAGTCTGGTTGCACGTTGTCAGTCTTGGAATAGAAAAAGAAAAGAATGCAACATCAAATATTATTAGTCTGGTGCTTAACAGCTCTTAGGAAAACTAAACTTTTCAAAATTATTCAAAACTCAAATGCAATTAGAAGAAATCAGGATTTAAACTTTTGCTGGATCACTTCTGATCCATTAAGTCCTTACAGCTAACTTTTTCTGAATCTGTTAAAAATGCTAAACCATTAAAAACTTTCGAAAAAATTTAAGGCAGAACCAACCTTAACCGATTTTCAAATAGATACAGAGCTAGGTGTGACATCCTGAAAATAGTTTACGCGATGATTTTCTAAATGGAATTGATCATGCCATACCTGGCTTTGTTTGGGGGTAGATATATTCCTTATTCAGTTAAAAAGGTTCGCGTTACATCCATCATTTTCAAAAGTTTTTGATGGTTTATTATTTTTAACAGCTTCAGGAAAAGTTCCGGGGCCTTTAAGGATCAAAATTGACCCGAAAAAAGTTCGTATTTTTCTCGATCACTGATCAGTGATCATGCAGTCTGTCATATCATGTCTCCGGGATAAATGCAGAAGGAGAATGCAAAAAAGTCATATTTTTTTAAGGGTTTTATATTATTAGATATAAAGAACTTTTCTTACTATTGCAGTTTTGACTTTTGACAGTATTTTAATGTATTTCTTTTTAACCGTCCTATTTTTCTACATTTTTCTGTTCTACTTTTCTTTGTTCTTTCCTTTCATCCTTTAATCTTTACCATGCAAAGAACAGAGAAAATAGCTTTTCCTCTTTCTCTCTCTTTCTCTTAATTTTTCTCTCTTTGTTTTAATTTTTCTCTCTTTCGCTTTTTTATCTTTTATTTTTTTAACACTTATTCTGTTTCTTTTCTTTTTCTTGGAAAAGTCGAGTTGTCAAATTCGCTATCTTTTAGCACTTTCATGAAAATTATAAGTTAAAAAGTTTAGTTTGATATTTTCTGCTGTTACTGGGTCCTATTCCTCCTACTTCAGAGCAGGATACCTCAAGGAATCTAAAAATATATTTTTCTTATTTTTTACTTCAACAAAATATCCTGATGCAATGCCCGATTCACAATGGTATACTTGAAATGATCAAAAATGTGGAAGATATTGTTGTTTTTCAGGGTTAAAAGATTTTAATTAATTCGTATTGTGTTTCCTGTAAATTACCCATAACTCAAAATAATCTGTTTTTTAAACTATAAACATTTAATAATAATATCATTGACCAGGCAAAACTTTTAAAAGTGGAGTTGTGATTCGAGCATTGACATATTTGTATGTCCGGGTCACGCTTACAGTCCCTTTAAGCCTTTTTATCATCAGATGCAACTAAATCATATGTTTAATAAAATACTTTTCAAAATTATAAAACATAAATTTAAGATATTTAAAAATATATTTACGATTAATTTAAGGATTCATCGTTTATCATCAAACAGGTAAAATAAAAAGCGTAAAATTGCAACTATTTGCAAACATGGACAGGACCCATAAAACTGTGAAATAGGAAGACAATTATTAGACTCCTCAGGCCGAATTTAAAGAATTTGAGACGCGATTTAAATTTAAGCTGCTGCTCAAATTTTGTTGTTTCCTCTCAAATTTGTATTAAATTTTTCAAGATTTAAGACGGCGCTCAATTAAAACCGGTTTTTTTGGGAATTGGGACGCGGCTTAAGTTCATTAAATTCGGACACAATTTTTTAATACCGCCGTTCTTTAAGGTCATTTTCTGTAGGACTGATAAGGATATAAAAGTATATCGAAATTAATTTCCAAACCCAAGTTTTTCTATATGCGAGAGTGAAACCTTTTTTCCAATAAAAGGACAATTTACATTTTAGACTCGAGTTATTATTTAGATGGTGCTTTGAACACGACACCAAACATTGTGCAGACCTATTTATATTAATAATTTCACTTTTTTCAAAGAAGATTGCTTGATTGCAGTATTATTCTTGTGTTAATTTTGTTTTCTTTTTTAGAATATAAAAAACTAAAAATTGTCGAATTTTATCAACGTTTTTTAGAAATTCGTTGCAATATTCTTAGTCTACAGGGTGTCCCACGAAACATGACCGTTGGTGAATAGGCTTAAATGTCTTCTTCTATAATTTGTTAAGTTGTTTGATACCAAAGAGAATAATAAAAAATATTATATGGCAGTCATATCATAGCAAAATGGATTTCAAAATGAAATATATTTGAGTAAATGATTTGTTTAATGAAATAAACTGCTTAAATTATTCAATATCTAATACAGCATATGGAAGAAGACATTCAAAACCATTCATCAACTGTCATGTTTTGGGGGACACTCTGTACCTTGTAGGAGCCACCTGCCTGGACTGAAACTCAGATAGTTTGTGCTTCTCGTTGTTTGATTTATATAAAAAGGGTAAGGAGACTTCAAAAATTCATGACAATTAAGAAAATAAATTAGTGATAATTCCTTGTTTTAAGAATTTTTATTACTTTTTCAAAGTCCACATTAATGTGTGAATGTGTGAATGTTACAATATTTCAAAACTGTAAACTGTAAACTGTAAACTGTAAACTGTAAACTGTAAACTGTAAACTGTAAACTGTAAACTGTAAACTGTAAACTGTAGACTGTAAACTGTAAACTGTAAACTGTAAACTGTAAACTGTAAACTGTAAACTGTAGAAGTTTGCTTTTATCGAACTATGCCCAGTTTGTATCCTAAACAATAAAAACCTTTTAAAAACGATAGTTTTTATTCATTTTTTACATGGATCTCCTATAGTGTCAAAATCTGGCAATGTAAAGAAAGCTTTTTCGAAAGATGTTTTTGGAACCTTTAAATAAAAAGTCCAGAAACCTTAAAAACGAACCATATTACTAAACATTTTAGAAAGTGATTTTAGAATTTTTCCATGCATATTTATTTCTTAAAATAAAAAATTTCAAGTAAAAAGTTTGAAAATAGTTTGCAGAATATTTAGCAATATTTTTAGAAACAATATTTTTGATTTAGATCCTGAATAGATGCAATGCATACCAATACGACCTGGACACAAAAATGTGCACACTTCTAGGTCCAATCACTCTACATAGGATTTAATGTCTATTATACAGAAGCGGAAATTTAAGAGAGTATTGTTGAATAAAACTTCAGAGTTTTCTTTTTCTGGTCTAGGCATTTATGCAAATATTAATTAAAGAATTATGACATAAAAGTTCTAATTATATGAAATGATAATTTTAACCAAAAAGTTATCTCTAAAAAAGTCATTAATATCTAATACAGCATATGGAAGAAGACATAAAACTATTTACCAACTGTCATGTTTCGTGGGACACCCTGTATGTAACCCGCTAAACATTATATTGTCTTAAAAAATGTTTGTGATTTAAAGAGACCCTTTACATAAAGAGTGACATGTCCGATTCCCAGAAGTACCTTGTAAACCTCATATATCTGACTGCTCCAGACTGCTCTGAAAAGTTGCATCAATTTTCAGGACTGAATCGACCTTAAAGTGTCGCCACGCCTTGGCCGTTGATTTATCCTCACATATCCTTTTTCAGTTCTGATATACCAGAAACTCTTAAATAGGATGCCGAATTTTAGAATCAAATTATAACTTTAAAAAGTCCAATGAGCATGAGACACAGCCATTGTGCAGTGTAAACAGATCCATTTCACTTGTTTCTAGCTTCAGATTTTTTAGTTATCAGAAATTTTTTCATTGGGTTTGCGTTTGAGCTTGCAACATCAGGTACAGAGTTGTGAATCGGACGTGGAACTGTTTAAATAAACCTTAGTCAACAGTACCTTAGAAAATGATCTATTATTATACTGGATATGTATCCTAGTTGTCCCAAGTGTTATGATTGATACTGATTCTGGAGATGGAATCAAGGTTATGCTCAGCGATCAAGTTGTGTCAGGTAAACATTAAACAGAATATAATCAGAATAGAATTTATTTTCCGCCAGATCACACCAAGAAAATTTACATGGTTCCCAGGAGTCAAGGGGTTCATATATACAATACATATATATACAAATAAACAAATGCTGCTGAAGAAAGTCTAGCATGGAAATACAGTGTCCAGCAATAACCAATCTTAATAAACAATAGAACATGTTCTAGACTTATTTTAAGAAGATATATACAAATATACAGATGTTTTATATGTAGCTCCCTCTGAAGCCTAGCTTAACATGGAAAAAAAATTCTGAGTAGAAGTCAAACTCAAATTACTAAAATTAGAATTATTGAACCATTAGCTAAGAACATTCCCCTTGTTCTATACCAAGTTCCCCAATACAACGCGAGGCACATTATTTAAGGGGTTCATGAGTTAAGTGATTATTTCTTTATATATACAAATATATAGATGTTTTATATGTAGTACCCTCTGAAAAGCTGAAAAGGAATATGAGAGCTTTCTGGACGTTTACCGCCGATAAAACGGTAAAAAATTCTATTATTAAAAAAAATAAAATTTTGCCATAAACTCAGATTTTTAAATCCCTATATGTTTGCAACATTATGTTGTAGACCTTTTGATATTTCGAGTTGTAAGATCAATTAGTCTAAGTTAGAATTAGAAATATCAAAGGTTAAAACCATCAAGTTGTAGGAAAATTTGAAAATTTGAGTTTGTGGCTTGAACTTAGCTCCTTTGCTGGATTTTTGTTGTTAGTTAAGCTTCAGTGAAAACCATAAAACGATGTTATGATTGTCGCCTTTGTTCTTTCTCTAAGTTAAGAAATGTGCTTTCTCGAATTTCTTGCGTTTACGGTTGACTGCAGGTTTAAGCTTGCCGCTTTCTTTGCAAAATTTTTAAGTGAAATATTGTACAGGGTGTCCCAATAAACATGAGAATTCAGTGACGAATTCGATATCGTCTTTTTAGATAATTCTTTGATTTAGTATAGTGATACCTATTACCTACTGAGAAAGCTGTAATCTGTAAGAGTTTTTTCTGCTATGTTCACATTTTGTTTGTTTATATTTTGACTGCATACGGTTGTACTTAGTAAAACAAGAAAATTGCAGTATACAAACAGAGTAAACTTGTCCGTCTTCACTGTTCATCTTGCGGAGACATTATAGACACATCTTTACAGTGTTTTACCCTTTTCATAAAATAAACTCTAGCAGACATAATAATATTATGGCTTTTGAAAATGTAATTCCCATTGAAAAATTGTCAAGACGACATTTATATAAATTTTTCGTGGTCTCCGAATTTCTGTGTTAAATTGTAGAAGACAACGCTACTTCTGGTTTTTACTGTAGTAAAAACTTGTAAAATCCAATGACTTTGAATTCTAGATTGGTAGATTAGATTTGACAGTGTATGGAAGTACAATATCTGATTCTGGTTCCATGGATGAGTTCTTTAAAGATAATGAATACGCTCTGCAGCTTCAGAATACCTACGGAACGGTAATTAATCATCTGATCACTCGCCACAAACTCAGATTTTCTAATTTTGACGTTAACTACATTGGTCGGCGTTCATATCAGTAAAATAAAGACGACTTTTCTATGTAAGTTTTGATTAATAACAAGCTTTTTTCAAATTACAAGTTTACAAGTAAACAAGAGAAGCTGATAGTTAACCGCTTCTAATTTTTTCCATGTTTACGTGCATCCATGCTGCGTGAAAGTTTGGTAAAAATAAAAAAATTATATTGAAAGTCGTCTTTATTGTATTATTATGGCAGAGTTTATATAGTTACTCATAATTTCTTATTGGCATAGTTTTTATGTCCGTTTTCAATTGTTTAAGTTTTTAAACTTTTTAGATAAAAAATGCCTCCAAATTGGATTTTTAAAGTTATACTCACACATTTTATTCAAATTTCCCCACCAGACTTAAATTTGCCCCTTTTTTAGAATGCCACCAAATATTCATAATTTGCACCAAAATATAATTTATTTTTATCCCCAGATGTTTTATAAATACACCCAACTTTAAGGTAATTACTTCAAAATTAACTTTGTGCTCAACAAAAAAAACCTTTAAACCCATATCGAACACTGTTATGTAAAACGATATCGTTAAGGCTAACAAACAAAATAGAGAAAAATCGTCTTTCAGAGGGATTCAAAATCAAGTCATTGCAAAAAATAATTAATGTGCGTGGAATCCTTTTTATAATTGATCATAAATGTTGTTTCTTTTTTAAAAAATCCATTGGAAACAATTGGAACATGAGCAAAAAAATGCTTATTTTCTAACAGTCTTGTTTTTTTTATAATTGACACAAATATGTTTAGTGGGAGTAACCCCCCCCCCTTCCCATGTTGTATCTTTTTTAAACAATTTGGAGCAATAATTTTAAGAAACTAATTTTTTACAAGATACATTCTCGTTCATTTATTTATTTTTCTAACCACAAAATTTTATTTCTAAATCACTCCGCCCTCCCCTTCTAAATCACTCCGCCCTCCCCCTATAAATAACTCTGTCCTCCCCCTCTAAATCACTCCGCCCTCCCA
>NW_019396028.1:454675-487882 GCF_000591075.1 Eurytemora carolleeae
TTTTTCGTTTATTGTGAAATCATTAAAGTTAAGCAAGAATAGTTTCATATAAAGCATCAGTGAATTTCATTAAATATTCAAAATGTAACTTTTTCAGAAGTTTAAAAAAAAGCATTTCAATACCGATCAACAATAAGTTCCCCTATCATCCCCTATTAAATCGTAAGATTTTTTTTATTATTAACATTTATTATAACATTGTACATGTAACCATGATCTATAATTTATGTTACTTATTTTAGGAAATAAAGCTTTTGTTATCGATTTTCTTGAGACGGGACAATTCTGTTATGTGTATTGCTACGGCCGACTGGGATATAAGAGTCTGGGGGAAATAAATATCCCCCACCAGAATCTCAACGGGCCTTTTATTCAAATTTGTCTGGTGTGTTGCTGTGATCTGTCAACAAATCTTTATTTTTCTCTCATTTTTTCTTTTTTAGATTTAATTTAGTTTTTATATGTAATCAAAATTACTTTAGTGACCGGCAATGTATGGGGGTTGAACTGAGATTGCAGTATTGTAGAGCAATTTTTTAGGATTGATTTGAGACATATAAAACGTTTTAAAGATCTAAAATTACGCAGTTTGAGCGCGAAGTCGACGCTCAAAATTGTCAATTTGGATGGGTACGTTTTGAGAATCTTTTTTTTTATTATTAGATAACGACGACAAAAAATGTAGCAAACATTCTACAGTAAACTAATTAGTTGTTTATTAACAGGTTGAGAAAATAAAAATTAAATCTTATCGTCGAAAATAAGTAATCTTATTCAATTATTAGTTTTTATAATCTGTCATTTCACAGAATATTTTCTGCAGATTTTCTGGAATTTTATTGAAAGACAACATTTGAAGAATTTGTAGAAATCTGCGAACAAAATCATAGAAAATAAGAAATTCAATATAATGATGAAAAGGAAATAATTGATTCTAACATTGATTTATTGACAAATTTCTTTTAAGAAATGTGTTCCAAGACATCTAATTAGTTTACTATAGAATTTTTACAATATTTTTGTCGCCGTTATCTAATTATTAAAATAAAGATTCTCAAAACGACTCAATTGACGACTATGCGCTCAAACTTAGTAATTATTGATCTTTAAAACGTGTTATATGTCTCAAATGAATCTTAAAAAATGCTCTACAATACTGCAATCTCAGTTCAACCATCATACATTGACGGTCACTCCCTTTAAAGTAAATTTGATTGCATTGCCGGTCACTCCCTTTAAAGAACGTTAAAATTCATACAGTGCCCAAATATATTTAATTTAATATTGATTTCTAGCTTTGAACTCTCCAAGTCGCTATGTTTTAACTCTTTTACAAATTTTCACGTTTTTATTGTTTAAATTGGTGCATTTTTTGGACATTTTTTCAACTTCGACCAGCCATAAGCCTTCCCTGGGGTTGTGTGAGTTGACTCAAAAGTTTTGGACTCGCGCGGTTCCGCCGTTTTTACATTTATTGGGCACTAACAGACAAACAACCAGACAAGCAAAGTATATATATAGAAGATACATTGATGTACAGGGTGTCCCATATCATCTTGATTAAACTACTCGTATTGATTAAGATAGATGTCTACAAATACAGATGTACTTACTCATTTCTTTGAAATAAATATATCTATCTCTTGAGTTCCTTTATTATAGTTATTTCCCAAAAAACCTGGTAAGCGTATCTACCTTAATCAAAGTAATAAAGAAAACATTTCCAGTAAATAATTAATTTTTGTGAAACACTTTTAACATTAAAAAAACCCTAATTGTCTCAAAACCACAATTATTTATAACCAGTATAAAGCGTAACAAAAGTCGTCTTTATTACATTAAATCTTTAGTTAGAAACGTCGCTATGGATGCTGGAATCTGTAACTATTAAAACTTTGAAATTGTTAGAATTTCCCTGATTATATTTTTTTAACCATTTAAACCATCCTGTTGTGTAAAATCCTCTTTAAAATTCGAAGTATAAATGTCGATTAATTTATTTTATTTCGTTTGTGATTTTTTTCCACTGGTAATTTTAAATAAAACCCTCAAGATGTTATTTTTTAATTTTCATTTATTTATAAATATTTAACTGCTTTGATTATTATATCCATATTCATCTTAACGAAAAAATTGCATAAATGACAACATTTTGCTTGCAAATGTTTGTAGTTTAAGAAAAAAAAATTTATGAATTTCTTGATCGTCTCTCTTGTCGATTAGTTGGTTTCAATAAAATCTTAAAAGTTTTTAAATATTCGTCTGCCCAAACACTGATTTTCTAATCCCTATATGGTGTAAACTTTGATATTTCAAATTTAATGTTGAGTTTTGTCTTTTTAAAGTTTGATTAAAAAAGAATGATTGTCTGTTCATACAACTTCCTTGTTAATATTGTTGTATTCCGGATTGTTTGATATATGAGTGAACAGTCCCTTGAATCCAACAGGAAGCCAGATGGATCAGTTATAAGCAATTTAAATTTGCTTCTCAGGAAACATTGGATACATGGATTTTCTCTCAGATTAAACGTCACGACTATGGACGTCGTTTTCTGCAAGTATTGGACGATTTTTAATAATTACGCGGAATTATGACTGTGTCTTCTATTTATGTAAAGTAGTAATCTTTTATGCTAAATCATAACCACTGGACCGATTTGCCTAAAGTTGTTTTTGTGGGTTGACCTTTAAGAGAAAGTTGATTTATACGGTATGANAGGTGGTTCAAAATATAGGTGGTTCAAAATATAGGTGGTTCAAAATATAGGTGGTTCAAAATATAGGTTGTACGATATTGAATAATACATAGAAAAGTATTTGATAAAAAGCAAGCAAACTTTTTCAAGTTTTGCATGTTTGGAAAATATTTCAGAAAATCCACATACGTAGGACTAGAGTGGAATTGAATTCGAACTGGACCGACTCCCTGTAATGTACGGTTCTGACTGACATGTGAAAAGTAAGGGACTCGCTTTCGGACCACCGAAGCGAGAGGTTCTCTTCTGGCAAGCTCCGAGCTCACCAACAAGAAGAATGTGAAATACGCGGCTTCGGGGCCTGATGCAGATGTTGGGCCCAGTTCCGAGATCGGAGAGTACTCTGAGATCGGGAATTTTCCGAGATAGGGTTTTTTCCTCCGGCTTTGCACACATGCTGAAGCCCAGGGGGTACATACCAGTATCCCTAATGGGGCCATAGGCGTGTGCACTTCGGAAACAAGAACTGAACCCACGCCTATCGGCCACCATAAAAAATATACAAGTGATATACAACCAACAAGTGATAGGAAAATATCTTCCTTTAAAATACTCCATACCTCTGCTAAAGACATACACAAAAGTACTTTCAAAAATAAAATTAATAGTGACATTAACACATATATCAAGAGTGATACTCCAAGCAGGAAAAATACCCAAAGATGGATCTTTACATGAGATCGGAACTCTACCCGAGATCGGAACTCTACAGGAGATCGGAACTCTACACAAGATCAGAACTCTACCCGAGATCGGAACTCTACCCGAGATCGGAACTCTACCCGAGATCGGAACTCTACCCGAGATCGGAACTCTACCCGAGATCGGAACTCTACATGAGATCGGAACTCTACCCGAGACCGGAACTTTTTTTAGAGTCCAGAACTTTTTTAGAGTCCGGAACATTTTCAGAGACCAAAACTTTTTCAGAGACAGGAACCTTCTCATAGACCGGATCTCTATCCGAGACCGGAACTTTTTCCGAGACCGGAACTTTACCTTTTGCGAACTAGAAACTGTATATAAAGAGACAAGATACAATACCACATTCAGTCAAGAAACACATTAGTGAAAGTGATCCTTATAGTAGATTTTGTATTAACAAGCGTCTACTGAAATTTACTCACCTATGCCAATATGAAACTTACACCTGAGATCAGAACCCTACCCGAGACTGGAACATTTTCAGAGACCGGAACATTTTCAGAGACCGGAACTTTTTCAGAGACCGGAAATTTTTTCGAGGCCGAAACTTTTTCCGAGGCCCGAACTTTTTCCGAAGCCAGAACTTTTTCTGATGCCGGAACTTTTTCTGAGACCAGAAATTTTTCCGAGTCCGGAACTTTACCTTCTGCGAAACAGAAACTGTATATAAAGAGACAAGATACAATACCACATTCAGTCAAGAAACAACATCAGAAGAATCAAGAAACATAACTAGAAACATAAAGGAAAAACCAAGTACAGTAAAATCCAGCAACAAACACATTAGTGACAGTGACCCTGCTTATCAATACATTTATAGTAAATGGTGTATTAACAAACATTTTCAGAGACAGGAACTTTTTCAGAGACCGGAACTTTTTCAGAGACCAGAACTTTTTCAGAGACCGGAACTTTTTCAGAGACCAGAACTTTTTCAGAGACCGGAACTTTTTTGGAGATCGGAACTTTTTTGGAGGCCGGAACTTTTACGGAGACTAAAACAGGCTCTTCGGGAAAACAGTGTAGAACACACAAAAAATTAAAAACCCCCAAATACAATCTCAGACACAAGAAAATTAAGGAAGTCCAACAACAAAGACAGTGACAAGGTTCTCCTACTCAGGGCAGGTGATATTGAACGTAATCCAGGCCCCATTATACCAGAAATACAAATACTTGAGGAAAAAAATATGTACCTATCATTTAACCCTCCTGAAACTGAACTTTTTGACATAAATGACTTCAACTTTGAAGAATTCGCAATAAACCCCCTTGGAACAAAAAAAAAAAAAAGATTTCACAATTACATCTACTCCTGTAACTGCAGCAAATCTGTAAAAGACTGTTTTAAAATATTCATGACCTTCTACATCAAAACAAGAAGCATGATTACAATTATTAATGAATGTCTACAAAATAAAAGGTGTGCATACTGCCTTGAATACACAAACAACAATCTAAATAAATACCTCCCCACAGGAAATGTATGTGGAGAAGAATGTGAAGGTAAATACCTAAATAACTTCATTTGCAGGTTTAATGAGGACCAACTAAGGATCACATTGCACACTGAACACAGATCTAGAGCACTATGGATCAAACACTCAGAACTATGAATAATATAGGTAAAATACCATCCTGCAGCGAACATTATACCTACAAAATATGCCTCTTGGACAGCATGAACCTTAACAAAATCAAAGAATGGATAGAAGATCCTGAAAACACAACAAAAAACAGAAAACAGAAGAGGGAAAAAAAGAGCGGTACCAACAATAGACCCGAACAAAATTACCAAGGAAGTACAGGAACTTGGAGCAGGAGCAATATGTGCAGGTCTCAACTGCTTCAAGCATCTTTGGCTTTACCAAGGAGAATCTGAATATGAATTAAAAATTAACCTGCAATATTGCTCAACCAATTGTCTTACCTTAAGGAAAACCACAAAGGAAGACTGTCATAAAGAAAGAATAAGGATCATTCAATACTGTATTATGGAAAAATATCACTTAAACTATATCTCACTATTTCAGGAACCAAGAGTTGGAGGAGCTTCCCTCATGGTACAACTACACAACTACACAGCCAGAGAATATTTATCACCAGGAAGAGAAATCAAACCAGGAAAAGTCTTAAAAGGAACAAGCAAGATAACCACATGGAATATGCAAGGTGCAAGTAACATTGGACACACAATCAACTTCCTTAACATACACAAACCAGCTATACTCTGCCTTCAAGAAACTAGACTCAATGAAGAAAACTATTACCAGTTCCAGAACAAAAATTACAAATCCTTCCAAGAAAGGAAGAGTGGAGATCTTGTAACATTTGTAAGAAAAGATATCAAAGCTAATCTTGTAAATGATAATTCAATAAAAGATATATCTTGTCTCATTGTAAATATTCAAGCAGAGGGAGAAAAGCTAGACATTATAAATAAATGCAAGAGACGGAAAATTAAGTCATAAACACCTAGAATACCTTTTCACAAAGTACAAAAATCCCATATTAATAGGTGACCTAAACACTAAGCATAACAAATTACTCGAACACACACAAAAAACTAGTTTTAACAGAAATGGAGTACAACTAAAAACCTTCATAGAAAGAAAAGACAACATACACAATATGCAGGCAAGTGTTAAGATACACAATCTCAATGATGCATCAGAATGGACACACACGACCCCAGATGGAAAGTGGGCACAAATTGACTACATAATATCACACCTTGATATCTCACACAAAATCATAGACACCTCATATGAATATACACTAATTTCAGATCACCAAGGGCTATCAGTCAGAGCACCGGAACTCTTTCCAGAAATGCACACCTTATCAAGAACCAAAAACATTCCAAACTAGAAAACATACGACCCTTGGAAATACAAGTTTATCACTGAGTGGGAACTGGAAGCAGCCATAATAAATGGATACTGGTATGAACAACCACTCCACAAGAAAACTTACACTTATACAACGGACGGCCTTTGAAGCCTCCATTCAGTATGAAACAGTCTCTAGCAGAGGCAACACCAAACCCAGATACATCATAGACATGATCAAACATAAAAGAAGACTTGAAAACGAAATAAGGAAACTTGCATCGACACAAGGAAAAGGAAAGAGACTGCATACACCAAATTATTCTCATTAATTGGAACTCCTACCACCCTAAACTATTCAGAAGACTTGTATGAATATTGGAACAGAAACGCTCACAGATTTAAAACTGAAATTCACAGTCTAGCCAGACGCATTAACAATGAAAATCTAAAAATCAAAAAAGAAAATTGAAATGGTGCACTCAAACTAGGAGAACTTGATATAAAGAAAGCACCAAAGGAATTTATAATACTATGAAAAGATTAGGAGGAATGGGTAGAAGTTCAGGAGGCATCAGGAAAATAGAATACAAAGGACTTCACGCAAACACAGAAGAGGGAATAGCCAATCTCATGGCTGACTTTGCACAGGACACATTTAAACCTCTAGAGGACCCGGGATTTGACTACGAATACTTCCAACAAATTGAAGATGAATGGAAAAATGCTCAAGTTGCCTTTGATGCAGCTAATGTGACAATAATCACATCACAAGAAGAGAAGACCTTTTCACCTGGAACCCTGAATCCAACACACTTCGAAATAAAAAATTCCAGGGCAATAATGAAACCCAAACTACAAAACAATCAAAGAAACCCCTCCCAGCTGCACCACAAGCCAATATACCAGTAGATTTACATTGGAAAGAATCCTACACTCATAAGTGTGAAACAGGTAAGGAAGAACTTACAAAGAATTTAATATTCAAGAATTACTCAAAGTCATCAACAAAACCAAAAGGAAAGCACCTGGACATGACAACATCTTCATAGACCAATTCAAAGACTTAGGAAGAGGGGGGCTACACCTATATCTTGAAATAATCAATGAAATATACACAAAGGGAGATTTCCCATCCACCTGGAAGGAAGCAATAATGGTACCAATTCTCAAAAAGGAAAAACCAGCAAAAAACCCAGCATCATGCAGACCTATATCACTCTTACCCATAGGAGGCAAAATAACTGAATCACTAGTCCTACAAAGAATAGACTTACAGATTTGCAAGTTACTACGCTGATAATTACGGTAAAAAAAGATTATTTAAGATTGATTTTTTACAGTCAACTGTAAAAATTTATTTATGAGAATTTTAAATTGATCTTGATATCCTATGTGAGCATAATTTAGTTATGAGAATGGACGACTCTTCTCGTTATATAATGTAGGTACAGTTTAAATATGATAATACTGGACCGATATCGATATTCAATGTGGGTNCTGCTTCATTATAAATATTTGAATATAAACTTACAAATAATTCAGAAATGGAAAAAAACAGAAAAAAAAAGTATCTTTTAAAATCGTTTCCGACGTTATTGATTTATTTATTTATAATTGTATGTACATAATAACTCGTTAAAAAAAAAATCTTGTGATAAATTCATATTTTCAACAATCTTGTAAACCATATAAACAATGATACTCAAATAAATATCTAGATTTTAAAAAAAAAGAATAGACCCATACATAGAGAAGAGAGGACTTATTCCCTGCATCCAAACAGGATTCTGTAGGGTACATAGCACCTCCATTAACCTCAAAAGAATGTACACACATGCCTATACAAAAGCAGTAGCCTCCACTCACAGACAACAAGCCTGCATGACTAGCTTCGATGCAAAGAAAGCCTTTGATAGTGTATACCACATAGGATTCTTCCACAAATGTATGAAAGACGGCCTACCAGGTATCTTTATACGATTCTACAGATCATGGCTAAAGAATAGGACACTGAGAATTAGAATCGGAGAAACATTAAGCAGAAGTATCAGACTTCTCTCAGGAGTACCACAAGGATCAGTTCTGGCACCTGAAGTAGGAACCTGAATACAGGAGACATACCCACTACAATCAGCTCACATAGCGATAATGTGGTTTAAACTGATGATGCATCTACAGCCTCATCAAACATCGACACACTTATGGAACTGGCTCAAAAGGAAATATGGCAACTGGAAGAATGGACTAAAAAGAAGAGGATTAAATTTGAACCCAGCAAAACAAATGTATTGGCTATACACCCTAATCCTAAAATAAGAAGACTAATGAAAGAAACAATACTCTACCTAGACAGAAACAAACGGGAACCCCTCCATTACACCAAACATGTCAAACTCCTAGGAGTTAAATTCTCAGAAACCGGAACATTTCACCAACACATTGCAGAGAAACCCAGAATCTGCTATGGCAGGATTAAACAACTACACAGGTTCAATAAGGAAGTCAGCGGAGATACTCTATATCAAGTATACATTACCTCAATAGAACCTATCATTATGTATACAACAGAGGTCCTATATGAAAACTTCTCGTGCAGCACCATCAAGAAACTTAACGCTCTGGAAATAACTGCAATCAAAACTGCATGTAGACTAGACAGACAAACACCTACCATTGACTGTTTAGAATACCTAAAAAATGGAGGCATTGCTGGCAGACTCATGAAGAGAAGAGACAACTTTGTAGAGAACAACAAAAATTCAACAATCATCAGACACATAGAAACAGTCAAACACTCACAGGAAGAAGAATCCACACAAGAGACATACTCAGAGACAGATCGGCTAGGAAAGAAGGATGGAAAGCCTCATTGAAATTACACAAGAAACTTATCTTCTTCTCCGACCTCGGGGACAACCTGGATGCAGAAGAAGAACAAAAAAACCACCATCACCACACAAGAGAAACTAGCCTGCCAGGAGGGCCATACAGCGAAATCCCCAACAAGATTCCCAAACCAGAGGATCAATCATGTTAGGTTCAGAATTAGACTGGAACATGGAAGAAGGACCTTGTTTGACCCTGGAGGACAAGTCCCTTCCCAAGGACAGATGTCAGATGATGAACATTACATCCCTTTCCCCAGCTAATCCACCAACATTGGCCCAATAATGTTGGTGGGATGGCTGGGGTTTTTCGGGATGGTACGCAGTTCTTTGCAACAGACCAACGCAGACCCCAATAACATTCTGTGATATTGTTACCTGTAATTATGTATTTTTTGTGTTTGTTTTGTATTTTGTAACCTTTATTTTTTTTGTGATTTTGGCTCGTAATTATTGTTAACATTTAAACGCCTGCCTAAAGTGCATATAGAAACAAACGTTTATCAATCAATCAATCAATCGAAAAGTAAGGGACTGTAAAGGAAAAATGAAAGGGGGTATCATCTGAAAGCTAATCACTGTAGCTCTTGATCGCACCAATTCCAGTCGTGAAAATCCGCCAAATAGAATATTAAACCGGTTTTTTGAACTCAACTCTGTGGAAAATAAGATGGGGCAATTGAATCTGAGAGATCAAGCCATAAATAAGGCCCACTGACAGGAAATTGAAAGGAATTAAATCTTTGTAACAAACTTTGATTTTCTAATCCCTATATTGTGGCGGATATGAATATCGTCTTCCTGAATAGTTCTAGAAATCCAAGGAGGAGTTTTTCGATCAGCTGAGATATGAAACATGTGTTTAAGATTCAATTATTTTTACTATATAAGTTAAGTTTTTAAATAAAGTTAATCGTTGAGTAACTTCTTTCCTTTAAAGTTGTAGCACGCCAAATTGGTGACCCCGGACTTTTTGAATACGTTTTCTAAAGTTCTCTGCAAAGCAAAACACAGTGTTGTGATATAGTTAAAAGCTAATTTGTGTCACTAGCATTTTTCGGCTGAAAAGTGATCCTGCCTCCCTGTATTTTCCACAGGCTCTCACAGTAAGCGAAACCTAGTTCGACAGTGATATTTTTCTTTTCAGCGTTGCGATGCCTGGAGACCCAGTTTTGACCACGGGCGGTGTTAGCCAACCTGAACCTTCTCAGTCCAGTCAACTCTACGCAGTTGCTCTTAAGCTGCCTACNTTCATATATCTAAACAATTCTTTTTAAAACGATTAGTAAAATCTTTTTTCATTTTTCGTTTGGAAAAATTGTTTAATAAGAGAAAAAAGTTGCAGAAGTAATAAAGAAAACATTTCCAGTAAATAATTAATTTTTGTGAAATAATTTTAACATTATAAAAACCCTAAATGTCTCAAAACCACTATTTCTTATCACCAGTTTTTCCTTGAAAAAGGGAATTTTTTTAGTTTAAATCTTGAAAGCACAAGAACGTGTAAAAAAATTAGAGGAAAACATTTGGACACTATGTTGATTGTTCAAAATGTATATTTCAAAATATAGGTTGTACGATATTGAATAATACATAGAAAAGTATTTGATAAAAAGCAAGCAAACTTTTTCAAGTTTTGCATGTTTGGAAAATATTTCAGAAAATCCACATACCTAGGACTAGAGTGGAATTGAATTCGAACTGGACCGACTCCCTGTACTGTACCGTTCTGACTGACTGTGTGAAAAGTAAGGGACTGTAAAGGAAAAATGAAAGGGGGTATAGGCTGAAAGCTAATCACTTTAGCTCTTGATAGTGACCCATGAAAGTTATATATGATGTTCCTATACCCCCTTTCATTTTTCCTTTACAGTCCCTTAATTTCATGGCCCCTACCTCATCCTATGTCGGCCTGGGCTAACTACTAACTAGAGCAACTTTTATGGAACGTTGGAAGTGCCAGACTTTTTACTGTACCCAGCTTATCATATGAATCATACACCTGTAAAGCTATTTGACCCACCCCACTAGCCTAGTCTGGTGTGAATCCCCAAACAAACAAAAAACAAGCAAAGTCAGGTCTGCTTTGGAACAAATACAAAATAAGAGAAGATATTCCTTGAACCCGACTTTAAGATCTAATCTTCGACCCAACTCTGACGACGCTTGTGTCACATGATTGACAGCTGCAAGATCTTTGGCTCGACTTTAGACCTTGGTTGGTTTTAATGGAGAATAAGGCTCAATGTTGAGTCTTGTTCTCATCTAAACCCGGAATGCACCAATCCAGCCGTGAAAATCCGCAAAATAGAATATTAAACCGGTTTTTTGAACTCAACTCTGTGGAAAATAAGATGGGGCAATTGAATCTGAGAGATCAAGCCGTAAATAAGGCCCACCGACAGGAAATTGAAAGGAATTAAATCTTTGTAACAAACTTTGATTTTCTAATCCCTATATCTTTGCCAGCCAATTCCGTAGACATCATCAGATATTTCAAACTATGAATTCTTTTGTATCAAATGAAAATTTGAAAAATTAAAGGTTTACACCATAAGGTTGCAATTTGCAAAGATATAGAGATTAGAAAATTTGAGCTTGTGGAAAGAACTGAATTCCTTAAAAAAAATACCTGTTTCTAGATTAATCCCAAGAAAGGAGCATTGACCGTGAAGGGAGAAAGCTTGACAGTTTGTCTTTGGTTTAAAGATTATGATTTAAAAACTGATGACATTTTTTTAACCTGGAAATACAATTACAGGTAGAACATCCAGCTTAAAAATAGTTTGTTTTTTAAATGACAAATAGTGGGGTTGAAATAAATATTTTTTTATCATCGAGGTCTTTTTGAGAAAACCCATGAATTCTATGGCGAGTGTCCAGTTTTTTTCCTTTTTAAACCAATTGTACAGCCACATTGAAGTACATAAGATTTGTATTAATTTGATATTTTTTCCAACAATAATCAGAATTAAAGTTTAAATAAGATACAACTTCACATTAAATATCTCAAATCCTGTAAGTTGATATGATTGGAGATATTAGCCTATATTAAGATCGCTAGTGGGTAAGTGAGGCATTTAAAAAGTCTTGCATTTTTTTTCAGGGGAATTATGACTGTACTATAGGCTAGGGGCGAGGGAAGGGGTGCAGTGATGCCATGAGCCCAGCAAAATGACCTTTAAAGCCTCATGATAAGCAGAATGACCTCCAAGCCCCGCAAAACCGCGGAGGCACGGAGACAGTTTTCTGGGCCTGGAGGCCAGTGATTCTGCATATCATCAGGAGGCTTCGGAGGTAATTTCTGGGGGCTCATAGGGCTCTGAACACCTGCCCTCGCTGGGAAAAACTCGGGTACGAATAGAATTTTTAAAAAAATATATAAATGAAATTTTTAGATAAAAAATTGAAAGTTATTGATCAAAAACAATCGGTTAGATAAACATTTCCCTGATACTTTAATTTAAGTTACTGTTAGATAAAGTAAAAATTACTAACAATGCCTGCACTACGTACTGCGCAGCTATACTGTACTATTGAATTTATAAAAATTACTAAAAAGAACCGAGATTTTACCAAAAAATCAAATTTTTCAATCTCTATACCTTTGCAACCTGATGGTCTTAACCCTTTAATATTTTACACATAAACATCGAAATTGGGTTGCAAAGAGATAGAGACTAGGAAAAATTTGTGGTAAGAACTTAGTTCCTTTTAGTCAGTTTTAAAACTACTTTTCTGTAGAAATCCATTGGCCTTTTTCTAGATGAACAAGATTTTTCTCCAAAAAGGTTTAATTGTAATCCTTCAAATAATTCCTTCTCAATCTTTCTAGACGAGCGTTGGGTCAATGCGAAAGAAGTAGGTTGCAATGTGATAACCCCTCATGGGGTTGTACTGGTCTCTGCACCACTGACTGCGGCAATAAAGCTTGTGTATTTGGAGTCTGTACGCCATGTTGGAGGCAATATTTTTTAAACTTGTAAATAATAGCCGCCCAATCAGTAAATTAATTTACATAGTTTGGATTTAATGGACCACATACTGCTTAAACTTAGGTTTGGGCGTTTTCTTTCGTTTGTTTTTCAGACTTTTAGGTTTTTTGACTATGAATCGTTTTTTTTTTTTTCTTAACATTTGCTTTCCTTGTAAAATTTTAACCGTGAGAGAAGATATTTTCATGAAAGAATTAAATTTTTATTTCATTGACGCAAATATCTTCTTCCAGATTCAAAATTTTATAAATTATAAGAAAAGAAAATAGTAATAAAATAGTTTTGAAATTCGTGAACCTTTATAAAATTTTGTAGAACCTTTTAAAAGTAAAAAAAAGTCTTTTAAGAAAAATGTATTATTTGACTAATTTTTCTGAATTAAAGGACAGTTTTCATTTAAGAAAAATAATTCCAATATGTTTGCAACCTAATGTCATAAAACTTTAATGTTTCAAACCAAGATTTTTGGTAGATTAAATTGTTAAGTTCTAAAACATCACTGGTTCACACCATGAGGGTACAAAGACAATAGACAGTGAAATCCGTAAATGACGTCACTGATTATGGAGTCGAGTGTAGGAATTAGTGACGTCACTGATTATGGAGTCGAGTCGAGTGTAGGAACTAGTGACGTCACTGATTATGGAGTCAAGTGTAGGAATTAGTGACGTCACTGATTATGGAGGCGAGTGTAGGAATTAGTGACGTCATTTACTGATTTCACTGTCCATTTCTTAGGACGATATTCTTCTTACATCGAGATCAACCTTGCTTAATAACCTTGGTTTAGTTCCTTTGGTTCTTGTTAATCATGAATGCAAATTGTCACAAAAACTATAAATACTCTAATTTTGTTCAGATGACAATAAACCTCGAAGTGAACAGAAATCCAACTCCAAAACTTTCAAGTACTTAAAAAAAGAAATTATGATTTCAGCAAATTTTTTTTATTAATTCTTTTTCTTTTTAAAGAAATGATTATGATTGGCATTTCTACTGCATGGTTCTAACTCCAGATGGAAAAATGAAGTAAGATATTACTGCAAATGCAAACTAGCCTCAGAACTCTAGTTTTTAATCTGTGAAACCAAATGGTAAACAATTTAGGATTAAAGAATTGAAAACCTTTGATATTTCTAACTATTAAACATCCAGTTGTAATGAGGTTTAACAAATTTGAGAGCCACATGTACAGTTATTTTAGATGATTTTTTTTCCAAACTGGCATATCATGTTTATTGTCCCCCTGATTCCGATTATAATCATTCAGACAATTTGCTTCAGAATAGTGGATGTTTTTTTTTTCTCATTTTACAACTACCCATGTTAAAATGTGATGATTAAGGGGGGAGGGTGCTACAATCTTAACATATGGAAAAAATAAATTTTTGCAAAATCCATTCTTCACCCATCAAATAGGAAAGACAAAACTTGTTGGGACACTCACAAAGATTAAAACTTTTTTTTTAAAGTTAACTAGTTTTAGTAAGGTGGGTTTTTAAAGATGAAAGATTTCAAATTTAAATACAGTGAATCCCAGATATATGAATACATAGAAAGAGTTTTTTTTATAATGTCGTATTAATTTATGATCAAATGCCGCGGAAAAATGAGTTTAATATTAATATGACAATTGTATTCATATTTGAGGGATATTAATTTACCTTGAATTAAAAATAAAAAGAAGTTTCTATAGAATTATACATAATACAAAACTCTTGCTATGTATTCATTTCATATATCTGGGATTCACTGTATAAGATCAATAGAATAATCGATTTGGGGGGCAGGGGTATGGTATAATGAGATATATGGAGGAGCAGGGAGATCTGCATTTATTCTTTACTTTTAAGATTCACTTGATTTAATTTGAGATACAGGGTTACCCACAAAGGATGAGACTTGAATGGCGACCTAAAATCATGATTTAAACCAATCTAATTTTAAATTTGGTCTGCTGCCTTAAATAAAGTTATTAAGTGATTTACCTCTTGATTTACCTCTTGATTCACCACGTGATTTACCTCTTGATTTACCTCGTGATTTACCTCATGATTTACCTCGTGATTTTCCTTGTGATTCAACACGTGATTTACCTCGTGATTTTCCTCGTGATTTACCACGTGATTTACCTCGTGATTTTCCTCGTGATTTACCTCGTGATTTACCTCGTGATTTACCTCGTGATTTACCTCGTGATTTACCTTGTGATTTACCTCGTGATTTACCACGTGATTTACCTCGTGATTTACCATGTGATTTACCTTGTGATTTTCCTCGTGATTTACCTCATGATTTACCTCGTGATTTACCACGTGATTTTCCTCGTAATTTACCTCGTGATTTACCACGTGATTTTCCTTGTGATTTACCTCGAGATTTACCTCGTGATTTTCCTTGTAATTTACCAAGTGATTTACCACGTGATTTACCTTATGATTTTCCTCGTGATTTACATCGTGATTTTCCTCGTGATTTTCCTCGTGATTTACCTCGTGATTTACCTTGTGATTTGACAGAAATAAAGAAGTTTTAAGTTGCGGCGAACCGGGAAGCTGTGAGAAAAAAGTATAAATGAATTCTGTACTGTCGTCTTTGAAGTCTCATTCTTAATGGGTTACCTTGTACAATGTACATACTATTAGGTTCTACCAAGATGGAAAACTGCAAAGTACTTCATGGGGAGACGGATACCAGCAAAAGTAGAAATAAAAAAAAATAAAAATAAAATTTAACAGTTTAGAAAGATAAAAAATCGTCACAAATATTGCTGATAAACTTTACCTTGTGTTAACCACAAAAGCAAACCATATTTTTACAAAATTTCACTCGTTTTACATAAATTTTTGGTCGAAAGTTTTTACTTTTGATAAATTATCTGCAATACTTTGGTTAGTTTTTATACAGTTAAACCCTAAATAAGCCATACATCGAAAGAATATATCAAATGTCGTATTCTTCACTTTCTGATTATGGAATGTTGAAGATATTTAGTTTTGTAATTAAATGATTATATGGAGCTCTTTAAAACTGTTCCCGCATATTCATGGCTATTTATTTATTTTTGCAAATACTGAGATTTACGTAAAAAATTATAAAACCCACTGAAAAATTGTCAAGACGACATTTGATAAATTCTTTCGATGTTTGGCTCATTTCGGGTTTAATTCTGTAATCCGTATGTCAATTCTTTTTATTTCTCACACAAAATCCCCATAGCGCAAAAAGTAGCAGATTTATTTTGAAAAATACCTTTTGGTGGCATCTTAAAGTTTGGTCCGGGGGAAGGCTTAATTCTTTTCCTTTCCAGGGGGAGGGGCTCTGCATCTGTTGGGGCCTGAAAAACCCCGGAAAACCATAGACTTCACTGGTCCAGGATTCAGGGGGAGGGAACTGAGACCCCAAATCCCCCCCTAAATACGCATCTGAAATATTTAACGGTTTACAATTAATTTTGTTTTGTCTCAATTATGTTGGTTACTAGTTTGATTAGAATATTTGTTTATAGTGTGAACAGCTATAATGATATCTCTGCTATGACAGATGAAGTCCTGTATATTGGTCGTCTTCCTCTAGACATTGCCAGGACTCCCTTCGATCCTGATGTTACATCAATGAATGGAGCCCTAGCTTACCTACAGGTATACATACATAACCCTGGTGTCCTATCCTACCTACAGGTATACATACATAACCCTGGTGTCCTAGCCTACCTACAGGTATACATAACCACATACATAACCCTGGTGTCCTAGCCTACCTACAGGTATACATACATAACCCTGGTATCCTAGCCTACCTACAGGTATACATACATAACCCTGGTGTCCTAGCCTACCTACAGGTATACATACATAACCCTGGTATCCTAGCTTACCTACAGGTATACATACATAATCCTGGTATCCTAGCCTACCTACAGGTATACATACATTACCCTGGTGTCCTAACCTACATACACCTATACATACATAACCCTGGTGTCCTAGCCTACCTACAGGTATACATACATAACCCTGGTGTCCTAGCCTACCTACAGGTATACATACATAACCCTGGAATCCTAGCCTAACATACATAACCCTGGTGTCCTAGCCTACCTACAGGTATACATACATAACCCTGGTATCCTAGCCTACCTACAGGTATACATACATAACCCTGGTTTCCTAGCCTACATACAACCCTTGCATACATAATATTTTTTGACAAATTTGACTGAGTATTGCATCTTGAAATATCATAAAGTCTAATGATTATTCAATTACTGACTCACTATACTAAAATCTAAATCCATCTTAAAACCACTCATTAACCAACTTTGTGATATTTCAAGATGCAATACTCATTCAAATTTGTCAAAAATTTCATCAAATAACAGTTTAAGAATTTAACACACAAAATATTATTCTTAAGTAGAATTGAAAAAATTATTTTAGTTGTGCTTTTTTGCGTGACGCGGCTGGACTTTTAAAAATCACACTTTAAAGGCCCTAATATACCATTAAAAAAAGTAGTTTTGCTCGGAAGAGTCAAATGTGGTGGTACGGAAGGGGAAATAGTGGTGGCTCATGGCTGCCGGAAGAGAAAAAAGCTAATATGTGGCACGGAAGGGGAAATAGTGGTGGCTCATGGCCACTTGTCTTCCCCCCCTCCTCTTGTCGGTGCTTGTAAACAAGAATAGATACATCAGTGTTACTCTTGCATATGAGGAGGATAAAAGCATTTAATTTTGATAATTTTAATAATTCACAAAATAGTTTCCTAAAGACCAGAATATTTCATTAATGTCTTATGTTTAAAGAGGGATCCCATGTCAGGCTGTGACATCCGTTTTGTGTTTACCTTACCGCCCAGAGACAGTACTGTGTACACCCCAGTATAAAAGATGCGTACACCTCTGAAATTACTATCTTTACATTATATTCTTTGGGTTAGGCCTTCTGAGGCGCCATAGGTTTCAATCCGGGACAGAGCGCTGTGACTAGAACAGGCTAGAGGGGAGAGAGCTCCGGCTAGAACAGACTTGGGAAGTTTCCGCTCAGGAAAATGCTTTTGGGAATGTACCTAACATCCTAATAATACCAACCTCCGAAGTCTGAAGTACAAACCTAATTTTTATTTCTAAATTCTTCACTAACTTGATTTATCTAGGAAAACTATAATAGGGAATTTTCTTAGATATACATTGGAGAGGAGATGTTACAAGAAGATATCATTGAAGCTATGAAATTGACTTCAATCACATTTAATCCTTAACTTGTTTTTTTTCGTAAAAAAGCATCAAACTTTATTGTCCTTAATGTGTTCTTGACTTAACCTTGATTGCATAATAATTATAATTTATCCCAGAATAGAACGGTTTTAAAAAATATTATTTGTTTTTATCCTTTGGTAAATATTATTCCATGCCAATATGCTCTTGCGGAGACATTATAGACACATCTTTGGTGTCTTTTACCCTTTTCAATAAATAAACTCTAGCAGACATAATAATATTATGGCTTTTGAAATTAGGTATTACAGTGCTAATTCATAACAAAGACGATATCGAATTCGTCACTGAATTCCCATGTTTTTTGGGACACCCTGTACCTAACATCTTATTAATACCAACCCAACCTCCGAAGTACAAACCTAATTTTTATTTCTAAATTCTTCACTAACTTGATTTATCTTAGATATACATTGGAGAGGAGATGTTACAAGAAGATATCATTGAAGCTATGAAATTGACTTCAATCACATTTGATCCTTAACTTGTTTTTTTTCGTAAAAAAGCATCAAACTTTATTGTCCTTAATGTGTTCTTGTCTTAACCTTGATTGCATAATAATTATAATTTATCCCAGAATAGAACGGTTTTAAAAAATATTATTAGTTTTTATCCTTTGGTAAATATTATTCCATGCCAATATGCGGCTGATAGTTGTATACGTGCCAGCCGATTTGAATGTACAATTAAACGGTCTACCAAAATGTGCTAGTAGGAGATAATTAGGGGGATGATAGTTTCTCAGTTATGCTGTACAGAGCTGAAAACTTTCGGATGAGATATCCTTAATCACGATTGCTTAATCTGAGTATCCAATGTACACACTTTTGATTTTCTTCTTAATCCTCTTTTTGGATATACCTTCTGTATAAAAGTTACATTTGATAACAATTACAGATACAATGCTATATCGATTGGACTAATATCCGATTGAAATAAAGTCAGCTGTTCACAAGCCGGCTTTTAGAGCATTTAAACAAATATAAATTTTACCATGTTAATATGAACTTATTAAAAAACATATTTTATCACATTTTAGGACCATTGTATTTTTAAACGTGAGTCTTAATAAACATAAATCCAAAACTTAAGTTCGTTTCATCGATGTTTAGTTCAATTGATATGACACCATCAGCACCAAATATAAAACAAGTTTTTCAAAAGTTAAACATCTTACCATGAGACGCTGGTTGGTTGAATTTCAAACTTCTATTTTGGATATTGAATTAATAGCATTAATCTTAATATCCATCATTCTTAAGTTTTCAGCTCTGTACACATACAACTGTTTACTAATAATGATATTACAGGTTAGGTCAGAATCTCCTTATGATAAACAAATATGCAGTACGCACTCGGTATAGTTTATGGCCTATACAATTGGTAAAGGATTAGCGTACATCATTAATCTATACACTTTAACCTCGTTTGAGATAATGGTCTAATATACAGTACACAAATGTGCAGTCCACTTTCAGAGTACTTGTATAAACTTAACTTTCTGAGAACCCCGTTTCTTAACATTAACATTAAGACCAATTGCTGATTTTAAACCACGTTTTAAAATGCTGCAACTATCTTTTCTAATAATTGATTTAAGAAAATTATTAGTATGAAACATTACGTAAAAATGACTTTTTATCAAATAAATAAAAAAAGAACATAATTGAGTTGAAGTATTTCTATTTTATTCTAATGAAGTATGGCAGGGTTAAAAAACAAGAATTGTACAACGTATATTCTAGTGAAAAATTTCACAAATCAAATATAACAACATTGAATTAAAAAGTTAAGTATTAACAGTAGGACAACATTACAAAGCTTAAGTAATAGATAAAATTTATAAAATAAAATAAGTGATTTTGTAATTTGTGATTTGAAAACTAATCAACAGCACTTGGAATAAATATTAAGTGAACTATGAATGGATAATCTGAAAACGGCAAAACGAAAAATCTGAATGGTGGATAAATTGACGGTAAAATTGTAGGAAGGACATTCTGGAAAATGGAGAGAAACAGTGTAATACACAGCCGCTATTTTTAAAATTCGGATTTTGAGTAAGAACGTAACTTTTAGAAAAGAAGCATTTTAGCCATTAAATGTCAACAATTTTCCTAATCCCATTCCATGATAAAAAAATCATTAACAAAAGCTCCCAATCATTAATTAATGAAATTAAATCCTTTTACTCTGAACACTGATTATTCGAACATTCGTACTTTAACCCTAACTACATTACTATAATTATCACAATGATATATTTTCACAAATTTTCTAGATTATCGTATTTTCTGTATGGTGTAACCATAGATTAGTAACAATACAGATAGAACACTAGATGTCGTCTTTTCAAGATTTAGAGGTTTGATGTCGTCTTTTCAAGATTTCGGGGTTTTCTTTCACAATAACCCGGAGGCAGAAACCCACAGAAGTTACGCGAATGCTCTCTCTTGACATTCAACGCGGCATGCACGTAACTCCTTTGGACTTCTGCCTTAGGGTTGTTTTGAAAGAACGACATCTTGTGTTCTATCTGTATTGTTATTAATTTATAGATGTAACGTTTACACTATGCATAGAACACAGTATGCACTTATGCTTTATGCTGTACACTATACACAGTAATATGTATTTTATATCGAAGAATTCGTAACAGCCCTTATGCTGCTTTCTGAATGTTAAAATTGGAATGTTTTGAAAAATTGAATTCACTGTTTCTTGTTTACATATTGGTGACAACTCACTAAGCCTGGGTGTACTCGGAAGACGGACAGTAGTGAATTTATTGAAACATAAAAGAAGGAACAAGGAGCAGTGAGGCCACTAGGTTTGATAAGGCCATGGAACGACGTAACTGTTGTAAAAGGAACGATAGTTTGCAGGAAAATCAGGAAAATCCGCTCAAAAAATAATTTTCTAGGACAGTTCCTAGTTGGCGGAATGATAAAGGATCTTCTGTTGAGTTGTTTAAACTAAATCTGACGTGTGAAAAGTCATGATGATGATTCTACGCGGTAGGATTGTGACTAATCTATAGGTTCTACGTAGTTCGCTGGATAGAGTCCAACCCGACCATCCTTTCTTCCTTTACACCAACCCTGCTCATCCTCATCTTCCAACTTCTCAAACTCATCACCTAATACAGATACATAGTTCAAGGGAATATAAGCGTAATTTCAAGTGAACTTCTATTTATTGAATGGCAGATCCGATTTACAACAAAACCCTCTAAACCTTTGCTTGATAACGTAGACATTCTCATTTATATAGTTCGGGAAATTAAGTGCCAAGAAACCCCTAGAGTATACATTAGCACGCACACAGAGTACAGTGTACACTGTAACCTCGAGTCTCCAGGTACCCAATCTTCAGCTATACAAATGAGGATATCTCCCTCATCGTTGTCCTGACAAAGGTTTAAGGGTACCGTTGTGAATGGATGGTCACTTGAAATTACGCGTACAGTCCCTTTAACAATCAACCAGAGGAAAAAACTTGCCGATTCAATTTTCATTATATTTCATTTATAATACTAAAAGAACTAACTAATCAAGAATCAAGACCTAATCAAGACCTATTGACCTCGACATACTAATTTTACTGATTGATTAGATTGAAAGGGATGTAATTTCAAGCTTTTCTACATGTCCGATTTACAACGGCACCCTTAAAGTACGTTTGATCTAGATTGCATAAATTTTCCATCATCTTTTCTTTCTAAATCTATTGTTATCAATTGTGGGTTTCATTTAAGTGACATGCATATTTCTGCTTAAGAAATAATTCAGAAATTTTTCAGACGTTAACATTTTTCCAGGTAGATCCAGTACTTATATAATTATTGTTTAAATGGTACATGTACATGTTGCAGTGACTTTGCATTTAAGGAAGCGCTTGTCCGATTCACACCGGTACCATTTAAACAATAATTATATAAGTACTGGATCTACCTGGAAAAATGTTAACGTCTGACAATGTATGTATATACATATACATACACATACACATACACATAAACATACACATACACATACACATACACATACACATATACATATACATATACATATACATATACATATACATATACATATACATATACATATACATATACATATACATATACATATACATATACATATACATATACATATACATATACATATACATATACATATACATATACATATACATATATATACATAAACATAAACATATATGTGAGTGTTTACCAGCTTTAAAGGCGAGCTCATCAGGTTCTGCAGCCTCATAATCATACAGAGCCTTCACAGGTACTCCTGGTTCCCCATTATCCACTAGAGGAACCCCTAAACATTATCCTTATATATAAACTCCTGGTTTCCCATTATCCACTAGAGGAACCCCCAAACATTATCCTTATATATAAACTCCTGGTTCCCCAGTATCCACTAATTTTCAATATCTAAGTTTATCATCTTTCTTTCAATCATTTTCCCCAAAAATTCTATTTTTTTGGCCGCTTCGAATAAAAAATTATTTTTAAAAATGAGTTTCAAGAAAATATATAACTTTAAGAAAAAATTTCAAATTACCTCCATCATCCCATTCCTCGGATTCTTCATCGAATGGATTTGGTTCCTTTCCTCCATTACTAAAACAGAATTTAACAATTTAGATAAATGCAATTATGAAAAACTTGACAAATCCAAACTTAATTAGATTGCTAAAACACGGTAACATTTTAAGGCGTAATTTCTAGTGTCCCTCCATGCAAAGATGGCAAAGTACAATTAGTACCCTTGAAAACTTTATCTCATCAAAAATGTGGAAGATACCGTCGTATTTCTGACCCAGAAAGTTTTTTTATTCTGATCATTTATCCATAAGCAAGAAATGGCCAAATTACTTTAACAGAGAAACCACAAATTAAAATAAACATTTTTAATAAACAAAAACATGCATATCTAATTCATACTTGATCCAATTAAGGCTTCAAGGGTATAGTTGGAAATCGGACATTGCCATCTTTGCATGTAGGGTTGATTGTAATTACGCTTACAGTCACTTTGATGCGTGCAATGTGCATTCATCAACTTTATTCAAGGTTTTCGATTTCTGAAAAAAATGAAGAAAAAAATCACAAAAACACCCAAAGTGAAAACGAATACGCATTTGCATATAATGTGAATTTAACACAAAATCAAGATGCTAAAGTGAAACTTTTCATTGAAACGAACAAATGATAAACTTGTTTTAAAATCTAACAAATATGGTTTTAGTGCTCTACTCTCTACCGGCTACAGATTAGGGTCAACACGACAAATTGGTAATAGTAAAAATCATTTTCATTGCTTTTTATACACACCTGCTTTAAATTAACATTCATTACCAATTTGAGCTTTTCTAGTATTTCGGAGCTAAAACGGATTTGTAAGCATGAGCTTTTATTACCGTAAAAATAAGGTTGTCATTCAAAAAATTTTAGTAAAAAATGTTCCTAGAATAAAATTTCGACAAAAAACTGTGCGCACAACTATCTTTAAATTTCACATAAAAATTCATCCATTCAAAATGACTGAGCTACATTAAAAAAAAGTTTGAGCACAATTGCAAATTGCAAAATGTGTGAAGGAAAATATTGGCAGTGCAAATATGGAAGTACAATTGATTTGTTTGTTCTGTAAGGAGGTGTGAACATTGAGTTTAAACATCTAATATACAGTCAGATCCAGTAAAGAACAGAATAAAAGTCATCATTAATAGTGCTTGCCAAATAGATTATCAAGTACAATAGGTGGCAACAGAGAAATGGACCAATTATACACGACGTCAACAAGTGTCAAATGTAACAAGGAAAAAGAAATTTTCACACATTTATAGTTGCCATGTTTTCCAAGATGAAATAAAAAAGTGTAAAATTAGAAAATTAAGAGCACATTGAATTGCACTTATATGAACTTTATTCTAAAATTATTACTATTGTTAATAATTTTGTCGGACACCAAAACTAAGTTGACACTTGTGACGTCAGAATACAGCTGTTCTGAGAGTGTACAAATTCTATGTTGCCATCTATTGTACTAAAATCTATTTGGTTCTTGCAATAAATATACTAATATCCTCTCAAACTTTAGCCTCAACATTATTTCAGTTATGACGTTGTTAAGTTACAAAATCTTCAGCCACGTTACTTAACAAATATTCAACAAAGACGACTGTATCTCTGCTTTATCCTGATTATGACTTGATATCTATGCATCTAGGGAGGATACACCCAGCCGCAATTAGCCTAACAGATTTGCTTTCATACACTACCGAGCCTCCGCTGAACAGTTCACTTAAAATTTTATATTAAAACTAAAATTTTTTTTTTACGCAAAAAGTAACAAATTAAGAAAAAAAATTTTTTAAGTGAATTTGATTTAATTTGTAAAATCTTTGATTTATGCAAAAATTATTTAAAAGAATAATTTTATTTTCAAAGATTTATCTCACTATAAATAATTTTTCGAAAAAAACGATTATAAATCAAATAGAATTAACTTAAGAATTTGATTTCTTGGATCTTCCGTTTCGTGTAAAAACGTCTGAATTTTTAGCAAAAAATTATATTGTTAAGCAGAAGCTCGGTACTGTTAAACAAAACTTTGGAGGCTAAAGGGGGCAGGGGGTTCCCTCCCACATAAATCTCACTGGTTGTCGGATTCTGTTGATTGTATTGATAAGAGCTCCATGGAACCGTTTAACTCACGAGATAAAGCGGAAAACGGGTTGCCAGACGGGTTGTTGGGAGGCTTACAGCTGGAGCTTTCAATGGGCTTCGAACCAGATATAGAATTAGTTAGTAACTGGAGAGGGAATGGTAACTTTTGAACTTCCGCTGAAGGCTGATTATTTCCAGTTTCCGGTTTTATCATTTGGTTCAACTTGGGTTCAGAATCAGGAGAAAGGATTGTTGATTCCTTGGCGTCTTCTTTCTTGACAGTTGGAGGAGTAGGAGTCCATTGAATGGGTAACTCATCTCTTAAGGGTAAAGTTAGGAAAGTTAAGGATTTTTGTTAGTTTTATTTTGAAGTGGTCAAATGGCAGAACAATTTTGTCACAAATATATAAAATTTTTCCCTTTTCAAACATTTTTTATGTTTAGTATGTAAAAAAAAAAAATTTCCCCCCTAAAAATGGTTATCAACCCAGATAGGTCAAATTCCAGGAGTCGTGTTTAAAAAGAATAGAAAAAACCAACAGACCCATATTGCTTCAAGTTAAAAAAAACAAAAAACTGAAACTTTGCCTTCTTCAGATTTCAGGTACATGTAACGTAAATATATTTTAAATACCATTAATAAATATGGTATATTTAAAGAAATAATTCACGTCCTCATCTGAAAGTGCACAGCGCTATACAATTACACTGTACATTGTACACACTATAGAAATTTATGTTGTGCTTTGTTTGAAAAATCAGATAAAAAATCTCACACAGCTGTTAGTTAAATTTCAAAACCCAACTGCTAACAATTTATTAAAAAACAAAAAAAGGTTGTTTTGTATCCGGTGCTAAGAGCACAACACACGCTGTCTAGAATAAGCGAACTGATAATCTAGAAGGGGTTGTCCATAATGTCTCCAACACTATTCGAACATCAGAAATTACTAAGTCGACTTTGATTTGCGGATTTATAAACCCAGTTCGCTCATTTTCGACATATCGAGACCAGAATGGTCAGATGACCATTTTCTATTCCCATTTGTTAGTTGAAAAGGCTGAAAAGGCTGAAAAGGTTGAAAAGATCGAAATCAAATCCTACTTTTCTGAATCCATATCGTCTGAATCATCTTCAAAGGGATTCTTGGATGAATCCGAAGCTTGGATGGATCCTCTAAATCATTTCAGTTTTGGAAATATTTTGAAAATATCTAAATCCTTCACCAAACCAAATACATAGTTCAGAATCCATTTAATTTTGATGCAGATCCGGATCCTGGATCCGCACTGGAAAAACAGAAATCCGGATCCAGGTCATACACATTTCTTTATAATTTACTGAATTTCTTTTAACAAAGCAGAATTTTCAAATATTTTTCTGCTTTTTTTCGCTTATTTTTATGCTTAAAACATTCAGAGATCAGGATATTTTTAAAAATCTCTCTTTTTCAACAGTTCAGAATTGGGGGTTGAGAGTAAATATTTTTTTATGTAGTTTTTGGTTGATATTTAGCCCCTATGATCATATGCACTAGTTGGAGATTAGATATAAGTTTTTACATAATTAACACTTAATCGAAGGGAGGGAGCAAGTGCCCACCCCAAGACTTCTTAATGATCAAATTTGGAACTGAAGAACTTACCCCAATCAATCAATCAATCAATCAATCAATCAATCAATCAATCAATCAATCAATCAATCAATCAATCAACCAACCAACCAACCAACCAACCAACCAACCAACCAACCAACCAAACTTTCAGGGACACCCTATGCCCAAATCAAAATCTCATCATAATTAGATTACCTATTAATATTATTAGATGAATTATTAATATTATTTCCAGGTTTAGCTGCTCCATTCATGTCCTTCTTTCTGCTCTTTACAGCATTATATTCCTGAATATAAACAAAATAAATACAGGCGTCGTCGTATACATAACAACACAATGAAGACGACTTTCAGTTAAAATTATTTATTTCTACAAAGCTTTCTAACAGCATAGATATATATAAACATGGAAACAAAGAGACACTGTCAATTAACAGCTTCCCTTTGTTTACTTGAAAACTTGTAATTTGAAGAAAACTTTTAAGAAAACTTATTTAAATATCGTCTTCATTATATTGATATGAACGCTGATCACTGTATGATTATTATCGAGGTAATTTCGACTCCATGATCTCACATTTGAAAAAACAATTATTGACAAAAAAGTTTAAAATGCCATTAATTAAGAGATGTGTTATGATTATTAGATAAGGTCGTTAGCATATAATAAAAAAGTGTTTATTTTTAAAGATAACAACCTTCTTGAAAAAAGAAATTTAAAGTTTATTGTCTGAAAGATTAATGAAAATTAAGTTTGTATAAAAAAATATTCATTTCAGAGGCAAATATTGAGTTAAAATTGATAAACCACGTAGTTAACAATTTACCCTTCTGATTTTCGAGAAGAAAATTTTGATATAAACATTAAAACTTTTTTTTAGAGTAAACTTAATAGTATTACAACGAGTAAGTAAGAAAATACATATTTTGAGATATTTACTGAACAGAAAATAATCTAATTAAAAAAAAGTTCTAGTAAGTGCAAAAAAATAATAAAATTACTTCATGCATATGTACAAATTTAAAATCTATGTACATGAACTATACCTTGTTCTATATTGAAAAAAATTATATCTTACATTGTTTCAATTTCAAATTTAAATAAACTCGGATATCTGTTAATATATTTGGCTTGTCTGTCTTGTTGTATTCAATTAATGTAAACGATCTGACCCAGATTTGTTGTGCAACTCAAATGACCCCAAGGAAGACTAATCAAATTAAAAAAAAATTGCCTGGAAAAAATGTAGATTTTTGTTAAGCTTTAAAAATCTATCAACGTTAACAGATAGATCCGCAAAATAATGTTTTTAAGTTACGAGGATAAAATGGCGGCTTGAAAGCAACATTCAAACTCTCTGAAAGCCTAGTCTTAAATATTTCAGAGTTTGAACGTGTAGTTTACTTTGTAATTTAACAACACCTACAGCAAATCATTTAACATGTTGTTTAAACTAAATGTAACTCTTCAATATAATCTTCATCATCATAATAAATGAAAATATAACTACTACAATTCCAGCTAATAAATAAACAGCTTCATAGTTTAAATTGACAATTTAGTAAGTAAAAACGGAAATTGACAAGGCAAAACAGATGAAAAACGTTAATTTTTTTCTGTACCTCCCCAACCAATTTTTAATTCGTACCTCTACGTTAAATTTTTTGATCACATATATACAAGTTAATATATTGAAGAGTTCTTAGAATGAGCTTCCTACGAATTTACCCCCGAATGACTTAAAGAAAAGTTTCCAGATCGGCTGAGACAAAGCTTCGACAGGATTTTCCTTTCATAACACCGAATATGCTAGAAATAGAGTTCAATCATACAGTGAGAACTATAAAAACGAGGAATTCGCGTCGTCTTCTTTTTAAATTGTGAAATGTCGCTGAAGATTTTGTAAGCTGTAACTAAACTATGACAGTGCCCTGAACATTTCAGAGATAGCGGAGCCTTGCAAAATCATTCGCGACATTTCTTAAGTAAAGAAAGAACAGAGACAGCATTCATTCCATGGTTTACTAGTTTTAACTGAACAAACTTCATTTTTCTTACTTAATCATTCAAAGGCTACTTTTGGTGGTATAACACGTATCCACATGGACTCCAAACTCGATATTCACAGTGTAAATTTATAATCAAAGTACCTGTGAGCGTAATTTAAAGTGACCCTCCATGCACAGATGGTACTGTCACATTCACAAAGGTACTCTTGAAAGCTTTTTCTGATCAAGTTTGAATTAGATATCAACGTTATTTTTCATTGCGGTTTCTCTGAGAAACTGACTTGCGCATTCCTTGTTTATGAGAAGCAATACACCCACAGAAAAAACACTCTTTCAGAAAAACGACGGTATCTTCCACATTTTTGATCAGATGAATGATTTAAGGGTACCGTTCCAAATCGGGCATTGTCATCTGTACATTGAGGCCGGAGGGTCACTTGAAATTACGCTTCCAGTAAGTTCTATCCAGGGGATATACGTTTTTTTTGTCTGATTGGTACATGTAGTAAATATGTTGATCTATACGTACTGGAAGATCGTCGCAGACCGATCTCTGGTTGATGAGAGTAATGTTTCCGTCGGGAATATTCGTCATCTTCTTCGCCTTCGGAGCAATATCTCTAAACTCCTCCGTATACTCCTAACCAGGGGGATATACATTAACACAACACCACAACCCTCACCACCAGACAACTTCATTTAATTATGTTAAACATTAGTCTCTCTTTATAAACTTGTATCTCAATCTGACGTTAGAGGTGAGAATTTGAGAAACCATTCTGTAATTAAACGGAAGAACATTTCGGATCAACATAAAAGTAGTACCAATTATGACTAATATATAGGGACATAAAAGCTATTTTTAAATGAATGCACTTCTTGTTAGTTTTCACGATGTTATTCTAAACAATTGGGAAAAGGCAAATTTTTTTCGTTTAAATTTCAAAAAAAGTTATTAACTTAATTGTACGGCAGGTTTATAAAACAGACAAATTCGAATCCCGAATATTTCTCCGGGTGTTGTTCTATCGATGAGTGTCCAAATTCCAATTAATTTCAACACTTTTGACCATATCTGGAGAAAATTCATTATTCATTTAAAAAGATAATGCAAAAAAAAAAAAAAAACAAGCTTACATGCAATCTGATGTAAAAAAAAACACAAAGCAAAACATGGCATAAAAACACGTGCATCAATTGTTTAGTACCTACATAATGAAAAGGAATCTAGCTGGTAGTGTACGCTTTGCATATTTTGTGATATTAAATAAAAAAAAATATATTTTTAACCCTCTACATTTATCAATCCCCTTTAAAGTTTGGGGATGGTAGAGATATCCTTTATTTTCTCATTGATAATTAACAATTTCCAATTATGGTTTTTGTCAAAAATGGTCAGAATTTATTTCTCAGTCAGGAAAACGACGATATCCTATTTCTTCGACAATTCCTTGAAGTCACGTGATTCCTTTTCTTAATTTAGGTAATCCAGATCCTAGATTGACCTGTAGGTTGACCTACCTCAAACTGCGGCCAGGCCATCGCCATGTTTACTCCGTGTGTGTTGGACCACCAGCGGAGATCCTTGTCGTGATCGGCATTACTAACAGTGTGATAGAATTCATCGTAGATCTGGGGAAGCCTAAAAAAGAAAAAAAATGTAAAACAAGAATATATTTTTATTAATATCTTGCTCCCAAAAACTACAAAAATATTTGAAATAAGTTCTAAATTGATGTGTGAGAACACTGCCCCCCCCCCAAAAAACATAAGAATGGCAATGCATGGTTTGTTCTCGTTTAAAATGGTTACTAACTAAAAGCGCAAAAAAAAACTAAGATGAAATAACGATAAAAATGTAACATTACTTTTTCGATTTTCGAGTTAAATTACAGAAAGGTTGAACGAGTTTTATGTGTCAAAAATTATATTTTTACAATGTCTTCCTTTAAATGAGGATAAAATCTATTTAATTTCTCCCACTAAATGATTAATTCTGATTTGAGGATAGTATCTTACGCTGAATCTTCTGAAATGTTTAAGCATTTATGAATTGAGAACAAGGTTTCTTTAAAGGTCTGCAACCGCTGGGCTTCCTTACGCTGACACCGCTCAAATACATCCGTCATATCCTAGAATCAATCAATCAATCAATAATCAATCCATAAATCAATCAACTGATGAAAACCACCATTGTCCATTAGATCAAAAAAATCTGCGAAATCAAACATTGTTAGGTTTTTTTTTCACGATAAAAAATGGCTATGTTAGCAGTAAATTTTTTAAAGTTACAATTATTAAAAGAAAGATGGGCGCGATGAACCTCCATATATCTATATTCTACCCACCTCCATATATCTTGAATTATAATTGTTAATATCTAGGAGCGCCAGTTCATATTGATCCTTCGTCTTCTTCACGCTCTCCTCGCACTTAGACACCTTCTCCTGCAGTTTCCGGATCTAGATATAAAAACAATATTAGAGATAGGAACTTACTAATTATCAGAATAAGTTAACTAGCTACGAACAATTGAACAAATTATTTCGTGTGTAGATAAGAAGAAGTTTAAGTTTATTAATCCCGACCTTGGGTCATTTACAAGAATTATTCTTAATCCATTTCTGAACTATACTGTACAAGGAAATCGACCGATCTAAATACATGACACAATTTTAAAGGACATATATAAAATTGCACTCAAATTTACCGGTTTAATTACATTCCAATGGTTATAAACCAAATAAATAGTGTCTCGTGGAGTTTTGATAGAATCTCATGAAAATCTAATAGGATAAAAAACTTTTAAAAAGGCGTATCACAACAAGACAATGTTTAAGAGGAACTGTAAGCGTAATTTCAAGTGCCAAGCCAAAAATGGCAAGGCCTGGTTTACAACGGTACCCTCGAAACCTTTTTTAGACAAAAAATATGTAAAATATTGTCGTTTTCTATGATAAAGTGTTAATGTCTGATAATTTTTATATGTTTAACTGCCGTGGAAATGCGTAAGTCAATATTTGTAGAGTAACCACAATTGAAAATAATCAGTTTTTGAAATTATAAACATTGATATCTTCATACTTCATTCTTACTTAACAAAGCTTTTAAAGGGTAGCATTGAAAATCGGCCATTGCCATTCTTACATGAAGGGTTACTTGAAATTAAGATTACAGAAGAAGACTTATTCATTTTAATAAAGTTAGCAAAAAACATTTTTAACAATGAGAACTCATTAATACTTGACTAAACAATCGTTTTTGCTTTAAAGTTAATCCAATTTAATTTAAATCTCGTCATTAACAGAGATTCAGAAAAAACGCGCAAATAACAACATTTATGTTAAATCCTGAATCATGCTTTCAGAATTATTTCATTGTTTTTAAAATTCAGAAATCTCCAGCATTGAAAATTGAAATTGAGTAAATATTTCTAACTGTTATCTTCTTCAGTACAAATAAGGCAAAAACAATTTAAAAAAATCATTTTAACAAGTTTTATATCAAGAAAAATACATTTTAACTGCTATTTTAAGCAAACAAATTTAATTCAACTATAATTGTGTAAAAAAATCAGCAGTAAAAATTTTGTGAACATTGACAATTTCTATCTACAGATTTAATTTTTATGTATGTTTCTTTATAAGATAATGTTCGTTCAAACTATTGTTTGTTTCTAGATAGACGCTCAACTTCATAGGAGACATTTCGTAGATAAGACAAATTTCATCGGGTGAAAACAATTGTGGAGTTAAAAGACGGGTTTTAGACAAAAAAGGTGTAATTTTAAATAGTCAAATGGACATGAAATATAGCATTTGTGCAGTGTAAACATTAATTAAAAAACATTATTATACATAAGAATAATTAAAGCTCGTGTTCTTTTTTAACCGCTTTATGGGTAGCTGAGCGGGATTTTTATTAAGTGCTGTTTTTTTGCTGGCAGAGAGGCACTAAGGAATGGGGGTGGGATGTGTGTCATGCATATTGCAGAATAACATTCATTATTTCTAATTAAGTTAATAATGTTTCTTGTAACGTTGTAAACAGCGCTAATAAATAGAAATATGATGAGAAATAATTCTAAACAGGAGTCAAAAGGGCCAATGTTTTTGTAAATAAAGAGGATTATGGGATAAAAAACAGGGACTACTGAACACAAATAACGAGTAGTAAAGAACAGGAATGAACAAGAATGATCAGGAAGGAACAAGAATGAACAGGAATGAACAAGAACGAACAAAGGTGTTTTTCATAAGAAACACTGAGCAGGAATGTTAAATAAGAACAGGACGAAAAAACTTCCGCAGACAGATTTTTAAAAATTGTAGTGAACACATATTGTGAGAAGCACAAACATAAATGAGACTGTTACACTGGTGGGCAGCAGGGATATATATTTTGCAGAAATCACCGTGGTTGTGATGGAGGGGAAGGGGGG
>NW_019396028.1:487939-516492 GCF_000591075.1 Eurytemora carolleeae
AGTTTTCAGAATAGTTCCCATTTATTCTGAATTAGTTTTCAGAATGGTTCCCATTTATTCTAAATTAGTTTTCAGAATAGTTCCCATTTATTCTGAATTAGTTTTCAGAATAGTTCCCATTTATTCTAAATTAGTTTTTAGAATAGTTCCCATTTATTCTGAATTAGTTTTCAGAATAGTTCCCATTTATTCTAAATAAGTTTTCAGAATAGTTCCCATTTATTCTAAATTAATTTTTAGAAAGTTTCCATTTATTCTAAATTAGTTTTCAGAATAGTTCCCATTTATTCTGAATTAGTTTTCAGACCAATTCCCATTTATTCTAATTAGTTTTCAAAATAATTCCCATTTATTCTAAATTAGTTTTCAGAATAGTTCCCATTTATTCTAAATTAGTTTTCAGAATAGTTCCCATTTATTTTGAATTCGTTTACAGAACAATTCCCATTTATTCTAAATTAGTTTTCAGAATAGTTCCCATTTATTCTAAATTAGTTTTCAGAACAGTTCGCATTTATTCTAAATTAGTTTTCAGAATAGTTCCCATGTATTTTAAATCAGTTTTCAGACCAATTCCCATTTATTCTTATTAGTTTTCAGAATAATTTTTTTTATAAATCAATTTTCATAATAATTCCCAATTATTCTAAGTTAGTTTTCAGAATAGTTCCCATTTATTTTAAATCAGTTTTCAGAATAATTCCCATTAATTCTAAATAAGTTTTCAGAATAGTTCCCATTTATTCTAAATTAGTTGAGACTTTTTTTCAGGTTTTAGTTTATTTGCAAAGTATGCACGAAGCGTGAATATCTGTTTAATCAAATCAAAATGTTCAATGGTTCATCACATCGTAACGAATAGCGAGGAAGGGGGGCAGGGGGCAGGGTTGTTCCCCATGATCCATTATTATAATAAAGAAGATATGAAACTTAAGCGAAAAACAAATAGTTGATAATTTCTAGCAACTTAAATCCAATACAATTTTTAATAAATTGGAGATTAAGATGCCCCTTTTTTGCATAAAGCTTTAGGTAAATGAATAAATACGTAGTATTTTAAAATTAAAATTATGGATGTACTTGCTTGGAAACCCAGCTTAGACTAGAACAATAACGATAATGTGGGTTTAACGAGTTTTCCAGTCAAAATTTGAGGCAAATCGGTCCATAGGTTCATAAGTTATGATCAGACATCCAAACAAACAGACAAAAAGATATTACTTTATATATATAGATTTATGGAAGGCTTGAGGGAGGAGGGGGTGCCATATATCTGCCAAAATTATTTATATTTATTTGAGGCTACGGTCGTTTAAAATATCACCAAAAAAAAGGATTAAATTGTAGAGTTGAGAACTCACGCCATAAATAATGAAAAGTTCAGTGACCCTGCTTTAAAACAATAATAGAAGCAGCATGCTTTAATCTTAAATCCAGAAATTTTATTAATGTTGCAAAAATATATTTTATATATAAATTAAAGATATAACCGATTTTCAACTTAATTCTAAATAATTCCTTTAATAAGAATTTGGTCATAAAGAATTCACTAAATAACCTTGTAAAATTTAAATGAGAGACAACAGTATCAAGCTGGAAAAATTGTAGCCATTTTCAGATCATCTGGTTCTATACAAATCTACGAGTCATTCAACATTATCAATTTTTCAGAAAGAAAGACGAAGATATCTCCATTAAACTGATTTTGACCCTTCATTTAGTTGCGGTTAACTTTAAAATACGTTGACAGTTCCTTGAAGGATTTAAGTTTTAAAACCCAGCTCTGAAAACTGTTTGTTTATATTTAGACTAAACACATGGTGTAAAGGTTTTTAACATTAAAGATAGACAGGCCGTTGGCAGGATTTTATAACAATTGACAGATAGACCTTTATATTTGAGGGAGTATTAGGAGAGTCCAGAATGGAATGTAGGATTGTTAGGATGGAATGTAGGATTGATAGGATGTAATGTAAGATTGTTAGAATGGAATGTAAGATTATAAGGAAGGAATGTGAGGATTGTTAAGGATGGAATTTAAAATTTTATGATTAAATGTAATATTGTTTGGATGAAATGTAAGATTGTTAGGATAGAATGTAAGATTATTAGGATGGAATGTAAGATTGCCAGGAAGGAATGTGAAGATTGTTGGGATGGAATGTAAGATTATTAGAAAGAAAAGAATGTAAGATTATTAGGAAGGAATGTAAGATTATTGGGATGAAAATAAAAGATTGATATTATGGAATGTAAGATTGATAGTATGGAATGTAAGATTGATAGTATGGAATATAAGATTATTAGGATTAAATTTAAGATTGTTTGGATGGAAAGTTTAGATTGTTAGGATGAAATGTGTAAGATTTTTAAGAAGGAATGTGAATATTGTTAGGATGGAATGTAAGATTATCAGGATGGGGAGTAAGTTTGTTAGGATGAAATGTAAGATTTTTTGAGAAGGAATGTGAATATTGTTAGGATGGAATGTAAGATTATCAGGATGGAGAGTAAGATTGTTAGGATGAAATGTAAGATCTATTGGTAAGATACAAGACTTATATTAACGGAACTTTGTTGAAGAATGAAGTCTGACATATTGAACATAATAATCAGTATCTAATACTTTAAACATTTCGCTTTTTTAACATCAGAGTATCCAACAAATATATATAATCATAATAATTAACAAGAACAAGAACAAGAACAAGAACAAGAACAATAATAATAATAATAATAACAATAATAATAATAATAATAACAATAATAATAATAATAATAACAATAATAATAATAATACCTGGTCCTGTGATAATGAGCTGTCGGAGTTTGCATTTCTCTCTTGGTTTAACGCTGTTTTCTCATTCTTACATGCTGTATGATAGTCTGTTCTGGTTTTCTGAACCTGAATACAAACTTCATTTTAAACTAACCAAAAGTTATCCACAAATACTAATATTAAAATCAGGGCATAGGGCCAAGGGGCAAAATGTCTACAAAAAAATGGAAACAAAATTATTTTTTTTGAAAACCCAAATCTGAACTGTTGAAAACCCAAATCTGAACTGCTGAAAACCCAAATCTGAACTGTTGAAAAAGAGATTATTAAAAATGTCCACATATCTGAATGGTTTATCAAGTTACAGCATAAAAATAACGAGAAAAAAAGATTCAGAAATCAGTAAATCTTCAGAATTCATAACCTGGAATCCCTATATCTAAGCAAACTGATGTCGCAGACCTCTGATAATTCAAACTTTAAATTCTTTAAAATCAAATAGTCCGAGTTGGAAAACCAAAAGGTTCAAAACATTATGCTTCACAATACAGAGAAGAAAGGGTTTGTGGTGAGTGTACAGTTCTTTTTCAATTTTTAAATTGAGTTAGCAGTGATTAATGTTTTCAAAAAGAAGTTTAATTTGCGAGCTATTTTTCGACCTTTTTTCCTGAAATTTCCCTAGGTATGTTTTTCGAAAGGGTAAAATACAACATCAAGAAAGTTAATTTGAGAACTTACGAAAGCTAGAAAAATATTTCGAGACTGAAATAAACCTTTATATAATAATAAGAAAAATACTCTCAACCATTAACATTATGATGTTATAATCCTACTTTTTTTCAGAATATAACTTAATATAAATAGAAATTTTTTACGTTTAAACAAATAATTTTTATGATGAGCATTGAGCAACCATTAATTTTTTTATTAAAGAACAATTTACTGAAATGTTTTATGCAAGGTTTCGAATTGGAATTATCTACAGGGTGTCCCAATAAACATAATACATTAAGTGATGATTTTGATATTGTCTTTGTAAATGATTTTTTAATTTAGTATGGTAATTCAAATCAAATCATCTCATATCAGACTATTAGGGACATCCTAAACCCACACGCCAAATTCGAGATAGAGAGATGATTATTGGTGATCCCTACTAAGAAAGATAGATCCAACTTATTGAATTTTTTTGCTCAAATTTTGATTAAATCCTGTTGTACGTATTAACATTAGAAAATCCTGAGGAACCCCTGCACGGATTTGCCTCAAATTTTTATTGGGACACTCGGGAGATCCAGGGGAATATTCTTAGCTTGGTTCTGAGATTTTGAGTTGAGTGGGTCGACTTTTAAAGCAAAAACTTACTTTCCCGGGAAAATCGTTCAAGTGCGGGTAAACGGCGGAGTAAATTTTAGTAATCTTGGTAGCGCTGGGTTCCCAAGCTTTTAAAAAATAAAGTGCGGTTGTTTCACTTCAATTTTATGCATAAATATCATAATATGTTATGCAAAAAAAACAAATAAGACTCTTCCAATTACGTTTTCCATAAAATATATTCTAGCAGACGTAACTTTTTCATGACCATTGAAATTAGGTAATACAAAGATAATTCTTAACAAAGACGAATTCGTATTCGTCCATAACTCCCATGTTATTGGGACACCCTGTATAATAGTTATATGATTTAATTTCACCTTTTCATACAGTTTACTCCAGGGTTTCTGAGCTTTCTTAAACTGTTCTTCTAGTTCCTTCTTCTCCTTCAACTAAACATTAGGTTAGTGGTAAATAAGCTAATCATTAAACTGTTCTTCTAGTTCCTTCTCCTTCAACTAAATATTAGGTTAGAGGTAAATAAGCTTATTATTAAACTGTTCTTCTGGTTCCTTCTTCTTTTCCAACTAAACATTAGGTTAGAGGTAAATAAGCTTATTATTAAACTGTTCTTCTGGTTCCTTCTTCTTTTCCAACTAAACATTAGGTTAGAGGTAAATAAGCTTATTATTAAACTGTTCTTCTGGTTCCTTCTTCTTTTCCAACTAAACATTAGGTTAGAGGTAAATAAGCTTATTATTAAACTGTTCTTCTGGTTCCTTCTTCTCCTTCAACTAAACATTAGGTTAGAGGTAAATAAGCTAATTATTTAACTGTTCTTCTAGTTCCTTCTCCTTCAACTAAACATTAGGTTAGAGGTAAATAAGCTTATTATTTAACTGTTCTTCTAGTTCCTTCTCCTTCAACTAAACATTAGGTTAGAGGTAAATAAGCTAATTATTAAACTGTTCTTCTAGTTCCTTCTCCTTCAACTAAACATTAGGTTAGGGGTAAATAAGCTTTTTAATTATTAAACTTTTCTTCTAGTTCCTTCTTCTCCTTCAACTAAAATTTCATTATTTAATCATAGAAACAAAATGCTTTTCAAAATTTTTTTTTCTTCTACTATACCAAATTTTGATCCTGATAAAAAATTAAAGCAAACAAACGAAACAAAAACCAAAATCGAACGTGCTATAACAATCTTTTTGAATCTTTTTTCCATTTTTTTAAGGATAAAGTTATTGCAAAGTCCAAAAAAAAGCAAACTCTAAAGAATAAAGTTTTTTTTTTAAGTAAAAAAAAAACCAAAAAAAACCCTGATGAACACTACCTGCATCATAGTTCTGTGATAGTTGTCTTTTTGCCAATTCTTGATAGAATTCACTACTTCGTTCAGCAGGTTGTCTTTTACCCTAGAAAATATCAATTTAATTATATTTATTCCTCATAATCAGTTCCTGGTTCAATCTAGTTCAGTTAAACTCAAAAAACAAGATTTATCTAGATTATTCTAGAATTTTGTAGAAATACAGACAAGAAGGAGGCTTCAAGTAAGCATTTTTTTAAGCACAGTATTTTTATGCACATTTTTGTTTCTTTTTACCCCCGCAAAGGCAGCTTATGGGGTGGGACATCTCCCCCTAGAAACTTGGTGGGACGATACACCCCTGAAAAAATTGGCTCGCTACTTTTTAATTTGATTTAAATGGATTAAAAGTTTTGCTCTCTGAAATTTCTTCTTCAAAAATGAATCGACAAAAATATTAAAGTTGGTTCCAAAGAGAACATTTACAGGAAGCTAAAGAAATCTTACTTTTGCACAATAGATATAAACCAATTTCGCCTGCAAAACATCGAATAAATAACTAGAAAAAAAGTTTTTTTTTGTAATAAACTTGTTGAATTGTTATGGTGATGTACAATAATAAACATTGAGTCCCATAAAACTGAGGACTAGGACGAGGATTGAGAAGTTATAAACTGTACAAAGACCAATTTATTGTAAGCTATTTCATCAGACTATTTGCTTTATATCAATATTGAATAGAGTTATAAGATTGCTAAAATATCGGCTTCCTAATCAACAGTTTTAAATGCTTAAAGGGAATGTTTCGGTAATTTCCAGTGACCCTCCATACAAGATTCACAACGGTACCCTTAAAAGCATGGTCTGATAAAGTATGAATTGGATATCAATGTTTAAAATTTGGAAAACTAATTATTTTAAATTGTGGTTTCTCTACTTAGGTGACTTGCGGATTTGTACTACACGAAAACATAAAACAATTATAAAAGTAAACAGTTTTAAGCCTAGTAAAACGAAAACATCTTCCACATTATTGATCAGGGCATTGTTGTGAATCGAGCGTTGCCATATTTTCCCGTATTTGGATTGAGTGTCACTTAAAATATCACGTACAGTCCCTTTAATTGCATAAAATCTACCTGAGGTGTAGTTCGCATCTTCTCTCTGATTCAGAGCATATACCTTTCCACGCTGCTTCCGTTGTTCCATACTCTGGACCTGGGATATTCATTCAAGTTATCATTTTATAGTTGGAAATAAAATATTTAATTAGAATATTTGGTTTGAGATCTTGCGAGACTTCGAAGTTTGGGTGATGTTTTATTAAAAAAATTGGGGCTCTTAGATTTTAAAATAATAATAATGAATCATAATATAAACAGGAAAATGAACTAAGTTTTTGACACAAACTCTGAATTTCTAATCCTTATAGCTTTGCAACCAGATGTTTTAGACATTTTATATTTTAAACTATGATCTCTGTAAGATCAAATAGTCTAAGTTGGAAATATCAAAGGTCTAAATCAGAAATTTTAGAAAGGTTTAGACGTTAGAAGAAAGTCTTGCAAAAAACAAGCTAAAATTATTACAAGAAGGGAGGGACTGGAAACCCTTGTTTGTCTGTTTGTTTGTCGTCAAAACGGCTGAACCGATCGGGCCCAAATTTTGTGTGGGACCTCACGTGACCCCAGGGAAGGTTTATGAATGATCAAAATTTAAAAAATTTGTGCTTAAAAGTTTTTTTTGTAAAATTTTGAAAATGCGCGAAAAAATATTAAGAAATTCGCAAACTTTTTTGTTTTTGTTTTAGCTGTACAAAGAGAAGATGCTCACAGATAAAGCCACAATTAAAAGTTGAAATAGAAAATGGGCGCGAATCGCCCTACAAGCCTAGTTATATAATATTTCATAATCTGATCTACAGAATCTAAAAACGTGACATCAGCAAGGAGTGCCTGACGGGCCTTACAATGAAATTTAAACTAAATATAGATCACATTTTCGCTAAAACTGATAAATTTGTATTTATTTGTGTCGTATATTTTATTAGTTTATAAAAGAATAATTTCGTAACATAATATATTACTGTTTTTCAATAACGCTTATAAAAAGAAACTAATATCTTGGACATCCATTTATATAAATTTGGTATAGTTGAATTGAACGCAAGAGAGGAGAAGGTGAAGANGGATTAAATACTAAATTATTGCCGTGAAAATCTCGAGATCTATATCTTCCTCCCACTACATATAGGTCAGGTAAACGTCATGGACCGGGGAATTAAATATTAAAAAAACTATTATGTTCAAATATTTAAAATATATATTTACAACTTTTTATGCATAAATGCCAATCGAAATGATAAAAAGTTTAATTTTCAGATTAGAACAGAAATCTGGTCTATGGAACTAAAGATATAAATGATTTCATTTCTATGCTTCAAGCTAGGCTAAACTGGACCTAGCTTGGTATGCTGGACTGATGGTTTAATCTGAACGAAATTATAAATATATCTGGTATAATTACTGATTACACTCAATCAGGTTTTAGATTATGTAAATTTAATTATTTCTACTTTTAAAGCCAGAAATAAATAGTTTTTCGTTCCAATAAAACTGATTACGTGCCTCAAACTTAAATATTACGAATTCACTCCTAAAGATTAATTTGAGCTTGATCCGCACTGGAAAAAAATGGATGCAGTCATGAACATTTCTTTAATATTTACTGATTCTTTGAACAAAAGAACAATTAAAAAAATGTTTATCTTCTTTTTTATGCTGAAACTTAATTAACATTTAGAGATGAAGAGTTTTCTGATAATTTTTCTTTTTTCAACAGTTAAGATTTTGGGTTTGAGCGCAAAAGATCCGCATATTTTTGGGGATCCAGAAGCACATATTACAACACTTGTATCTTTGTGCAATGTTTGAAGACTTGACGTTGACCCTGAAATCCATGACATTGACAGCATGCAATATTTGTAGATTTAACTGTGCCCCAGAAATGCATGACATTGACAGCATGCAATATTTGAAGATTTAACTGTGCCCCTGAAATGCATGACATTGACAACATGCAATACTTGTAGACTTGACTGTGCCAACTGAAATGCATGATATTGACAACATGCAATATTTGTAGACTTGACTGTGCCCCTTAAATGCATGACATTGACAGCATGCAATATTTGTAGACTTGACTGTGCCCCTGAAAAGCACGACATTGACAGCATGCAATATTTATAGATTTGACAGTGCCCTGCATGAGGTGAATTGCAGCATGCAATATTTGTAGATTTGACAGTGCCCTGCATGAGGTGAATTGCAGAATGCAATATTTGTAGATTTGACTGTGCCCTGCATGAGATGCATTGCAGCATGCATGATAGTCTGAACCAAGGTCAACCTACTGTACGCTTGTACATTATAAATAAATCTAAATGCCAGGGTTTTATCATGTTTAAATATACTTGGATCAATCCAGGATTGGAAAATCCAGAGAAGATATGTAGAATTAAAAAATTTGGTCGCTCCGCGCAAACACACCTAACTTCTGGGAAATATTTTTTCTACAAAGATGATTTTTCAAGAAAAAGAACATCCACGCATTGTTAACTGTAGAATCAGAGGTAGGTAATCTAAAGGTATGGAAGAAAGGTTTTGTGTACATATTTGACTATGACGCATTCCAGGAATAGTAATAAAAATTTTAAACAATTTCGGATCTTGTCCGTATAGTAAAGAAACCTTCTGGCACGTCAGAATAAAACATATACAAAAAACCTATCCCCCCTACCTTTTGTATTCTCTGAAAGAATTGGTTTAAAAAGAATTTGGTCAATTTAATCATTCCCTCATTTATTTACATAAACTTCAGAAACCCGGCATGAATTTTTTGAACTTCCAACCCTATATTTTTTTTGTTGTAAAGCATCACGCAGACAGGAGCATCTTGTACGTCCTTCCTGTTTCCTACTTCCTGTTTCCTGCTTTAATCTAACAATGTGACAACGTAGTGTTGGGTCCCTGTTCATTCCTACAGATAGGTGAGAACTATAAACCACAGAATCTTACAGGAAGATTCTATCTATCTATCTATCTATCTATCTATATATCCCATCCCATCCCATCCCATCCCATCCCATCCCATCCTATCCAGGACAATCCATTAGAAGAGTGAAGAAATGAAAAAGAAGCTAAAAGTAAACAAATATATGTGTAAACAAAGATCAATCAGAGGATAGATAGATAACATATAAAAGAGTGTGAAAAAATTAAAAGTGCATGTTTTCACCTTTTTTTCGGAGAAAATTAAATATGTGGTGACAGCGCGCAGTAAAAAATTATTTTAGGCTAAAAGTTTCACCATATCAAGAGCAGAAAAAAATATACGCTAAAATTTAGAAAAAAACAACTTATGTCGTCATTATGAAGTTCCAGGGCCCCTAAAAAAAAGCGTTTACTATTCTAGGGCCCATAAACCGGCACCCACTGAATTTATCTCCAAAAAAAGTAGATTTATTTGAATGCGGGAAAAAAGTTTACAAGATGCAAAATATATAAAATGGAATTTAAAATGTCAATTTTTTTTATCTTTTCATTTTTATCGAAACAGTAAACCTTACCTCTTTCAGTTTGCCTTTAATTTTTATCAATAACGTTTAGCTTACCACTTTCAATTTGCTTGGTCCATTTTGTAGACCAGTTCTTCAACATTTTAGCATACTCCTTCTCAATATTTGCACGCTCTTGCACTGAAATAAAACAATTTTACACAGGGTGTCAAGAAAATATTATTATTAACCTTACAAATTTAGGTTTCTATCACCAAAATATAATAAAGGGAAAGAATCAAAATACTATTAATAATTCTATTAATGACTATTTAAAAAATATAATTTTTCTTTATTAAATCTTTAATGTTAAAGCAAATAAAAGAGAGACGGAGGAAGAAGAGGGGGAGGGGAATAAGATTTAACAAGCCTAATCTAGCCTATGTTGTATTGTTGCATACTAGTTAAAGGGACTGTAAGCGTAATTTCAAGCGAACCTCTAAGCAAAGATGACAAAGCCCAAATTACAACGGTACTTGTGATAATTCACGTATNAACCAAGACTTGTACTCTAATTAACGAAATCAAAAATAGTGTAACCAAGACTTGCACTCTAATTAACGAAATCAAAAAAGTGTAACCAAGACTTGCACTCTAATTAACGAAATCAAAAAAATCGCTTATTTGACAGTGAAGGTTGGATTACTGCCAATTAAGCGACAAAAAATCGCTTATTTGACAATAGTTGGACGACTGCAAAATAGGAACCTTTTGTTACATCTACGGGATTTTTTTGATTTTGTTAATTTTGTCTGGTATTTTTGAGCAGGACTGGAGGGCCGGGTATTTGCAATCACTTTAACTTAATGTTGTCCTTTCAAATCACAGTAGAATACATGTAAACCCTATACCCTCCTAAATAGTTTTACATTTTCTTGCATATATTATACACACTCCAACACTAATATTTTATATTTATGCAAGGGTGAATATTTAAATATATTTGTGCATTTAATATATTCAATTGCATATAATGGGAACACAAAGGATATTGTTAAATGTGATAAATGTATGTCAATGAATACGTCCTATCCAGAGTATGCTAAGTTGATTTATATGATATACTAGCTGAATATTCTTAAATTTGTAAAACATTCAACTTAAAAAGTAAAGCTCTGATAACAAACTAAACTTCAATGATAAAACGTCTTCTTTTATTTAGGCCTTATCTCGGAAAAACATATAAATATTTCCACTTTGAGTTATATTTATGATTTAAACAATAGAATGCAAGGACAAAAGTATTTAAAGTATGCATGGAATTCAATAGTTTTACTATCTTACGGGACTTTTGTATTTTACGCAGATCTAATTTATCTCTTGGTTTTGTATCCGCTTTTTCGTCCATTCTCTGATCGGCAGTTAATTTTCCACAGACGACACTCTTAACGGGTTATCAAATAAAGATTAAATCAACCTGAAGTTACCAGCTCAGAACACATTCATGGATCGAAAATAAAAAAAAAAACAGAAATTTTATGAAACAGTAAAAGAAGTCCTTTGGAATCCAGCTTTAACTGATTTTTTTTTTCACACCAAGTGAAGAATATTCCTGTGATTCTAATATCAAAATTTGAGACATATCAGTCACGGGTCCATAATTGGACATACAAACAAACAGAATAATCACTACTTTTATCTTCTATATAATAAAGCTGATCGCTCAAATATTTATATTATTATTATGCATATATATACAATATTCATGTTAGCAATATCTCGCCAAAAGGTTGGACCAAAATGGCTGACATTTTGTGAGGGAATTCCTGTACGCAAGTGCCCTTAACCCTGTACGCAAGTGCCCTTAACCCTGTACGCAAGTTCCCTTAACCCTGTACGCAAGTGTCCTTAACCCTGTACGCAAGTGCCCAACATCCTGTACGCAAGTGCCCTTAACCCTGTACGCAAGTGTCCTTAACCCTGTACGCAAGTGCCCTTAATCCTGTAGCAAGTGCAATGAATTCTAATTTTTATTCTTCTATTTACTGAATTTTTGAATGTTGAAAAAACAACTCAATTTTAAGGATTTTAAGTGGAGAATATTTTTCCCTGCTACATGGAAAACAAGCGAAAAATATATTTTACAAAATTTTAAAATATAAATGTTGAGCATCCTCTCAATTAACATATTAGATTACGAAAAAAAGAAAAGTTACAAAATTGAAGTAACCCCGAAATATTGTAGGCAGTTTTATTTTGAACCATTTAAATCTTTATAAAAAAAATGGAGCGCCCCTTCGGGATAAATTGTTGTTTGTTAAGAAAGTTCCGTAGTATGACTTAAATAAGAAAACTCTAAATCCCCCCCCTTCCTTTCATCGGTCAACAACTGGAAAAAAAACTTACTTTGTTGTTTTCTTGTAGTTGCCTGGTTCCCAAAAAGATTCTGAACCTAAGAACAAAACCAGATTGATCAGCAAAGAACAAAACAAGTCCCAGCTTTGGTTGCAATAAAAACAAAGCCTAAGATGTTTAAGATAGACCTTAGATGTAATTTAAAGTGACCTCATGCATTAAGTGTTAAATGTTCGATTCACAACATTACTCTTTGGCTCTTCATCGGTTTGACAATGGGAAGATATCATCGCATGTCTGTCTTGAAAACATATAATTTAAAAAACCCTCGACTCCATAAATCCACTTTTACGGAGAAGCGCATTTAAAACTCAAGAAATATGTTTGTTTAACCAAGGGGTTTAAGGGTATCGTTGTGAACCGTTGTCATTTGAAATTTCTCCGACAAGGCCCTTTATGTAAAAAGTAAGTTCTTCACCCTCCCACATTCCTGTTTTCAAAACAATTCCAGATTAATGTTTAAAGGAAATTACGAAAATAATTCATGAACTTTGCGGTTATTTGTGAAAGACTTATTTTAGAAGATAAGGATTAAAAGCTAAGCTACTGCTTGGATAAGATTGCAATATGATTCATTGATGTTTTAAATCTAGGCATGAAATTTAACAAAAATTTTTTTTACCTGTTACAACTTGGCCATCGTCACTATGATGCGACATACTGTCGACTTCAAGTCGCATGTGCTTGCTGTAAGTCGACGGTTCCAAGTCACTTGGTGACAGGAATAGTTTAGCTGCTTATTTTGAAACTGAAAGCTGTCAGGACATCACCGAAAATTCACTTTTTTCACTGTACTTGCGAATGTTTCCTGCTCCAGGTTTCGTGGATTTCGTCCGATTTTATATTTTCCCAAATTTAGGTTCAAATTTAAGTTGTAGATGAAAGCTACAATTTAAACGTGTCACTCTTAACAATATGGATTCAAATCTCCCTCAAATCCTCTGAAAAATATAAATGTATGAATGTATAAAATGTATAAATAATAGATTTGAAAAAAATATTCTTAAATTTGTAAAACATTCAACTTAAAAAGTAAAGCTCTGATAACAAACTAAACTTCAATGATAAAACGGCCTCTTTTATTTAGGCCTTATCTCGGAAAAACATATAAATATTTTCACTTTGTGTTAGATTTATGATTTAAACAATAGAATGCAAGGACAAAAGTATTTAAAGTATGAATGGAATTCAATAGTTTTACTATCTTACGCTTTCAGTCTTACACGTTAAAGTTTTTTTGAAGGAAATGTAGACGTAATTGCAAGCGACCTTAGATTTAAAAATAGTGGCGTGTTCGATTGACAACGGTACCATTTTTCTTTCTTAAGAAATAACGAATTTTGAAAATTTCCTTCGTTGTCTTTGCTGCAAAAATTCGCAAGTCAATTTTACTTAGTTATAACATCATAGTTTTGCACGGATGACAAATTCCAATTGAAAGCTTTTATTGTGAGGGGGGGGGCCGTATTTTTACCTTAACCTTTAAATATAATGAATGAACGTACATAATGTCCTAAGAATATTTGTTTATTGTAAATCTTTGTAAAAGATATGAGAAAGAAACCACGCTTATCCACAAGATTAAGCAAGAATAAAAATTTAAGAATTTTTTCATCTTGATGTCATTTCAAAGAAATATTTTTGGAAGGAAAACTTTTTTATACAGTGGTATATTATTTGCAATTACTAATATGATCCAGCATCAGATACAGGCATTTTTTAGGATCCATTTCATTGTGATCCGGATCCCCCCTGGAAAAAATGGGACCCTGATCCGGATCCTGAACATTTCTTTAAGATTTACTGATTTTAAAATATTTTTCTTCATTTTGTTTTGCTGGAACTTAGTGAAACATTCAGAAATTTGGAAATTTTTGTTGATATATCTTTAGTGAACAATTTTAATTTATATTTATTGAGCAACTTTTTTCGTTTTTTGTTGATATTTTGCCCCTTGGATCCGGATATTTTTGAGGATTCGGATCCAGGAAGCCAAAGTGCTGCGGATCCTAATCACTGGATCAAACAAATAGCGAGACAAAGGTGAACCACTTCTCTTCAGATTGACTCAGCACACAAGAAAAGTGGTTTAACTTAGTCCGCAAGGCTATTGATTTAATCCGTTCCTTAGTCCCTTGTTTTTTTTTGTGATCAAGTCGCTTAAAAATCCCTGTTTTTATTGATTTATTGATTTGTGATTCTATAGTTTGAAACGTAGGACAAGGTTAAAGATTATGATTATGGATTATGTTAAGTAGAATAATTAAATATAAAGCAAAACAAGACCTAACTATTCTCTTCTATTTTCTAAAAAAAGCAGCTAAGTATGTAAGGAATATTTTTTGTAAAAGAGGAATTTTTCTCCCGCTCCTTCATCCAATCTGCAAAGATTGTTCCTGTGCATTTTTAATATGTTTTTTTAATGGAGATCCAATCCGCGAGTGAAAAAAAATATTTAACAAAAAAATTTAATATTTTTTTAACCCAAGGGACAATTAAATAGTTAAACATCCCGACAGAGCAGTACATCAGGGACTAATAGGCATTTTGCATTTTTTTGTCAAAAAAAGTGAGCAAACATACCAAATTTAATAACCCTCAGCTAACTAACAACGACCTTCATGGTAATAAACATATTTAAGTAATTACAAGTTCATAATCTTAGTTTGATTAAACTAATATTTACATAAAAGATATAAAACTTGTTTTTTAAAACTTGAAATTATTCTTAACAAAACAAAATATCATAAAATTTTATTTTTCTTAATTTTCAAAGAATTCTATTGCAAGAAATAAAACGCAACTTTTCTTATAATTTGAGTACAGATTTGCTAGTTTCATTTTAACTTTTCAGTAATTAAATCTTTAAAATGTTTTTACATCAGCTAGTTTGAATTTAAAATAACAAAATAATGCAAAATCACTTAAAAAAAGATATTTCATAAACCCTGAAAAAAATAGCAGTTTCTTGTTATATATAATATTTTTATTTTTAGGTCGAAATTTTCCAAAAAGAAAGATTTTCTTCTAACCCTTCATTAAAGTTTTGACACTTTTTTGTTGTTTGTTGGTAGAGGTGGGGGAGGGGGGGGGAGGGGACTTTATCCCATTAATTCCTTTGACATTGTGTGATCTAGTTTCAGCTGCTGCAATGTTGGTTCTTCTCAACTATTGATTACTGTCGAGTTATACTTCATCCAGTTCAATATATTCTCAAGGTTAAATACATTTCCGAAATTTCCATACCCCTAGTATTTTACTAAATTCCACAAAACCCCTTAAAAATTTCACAAAATTCCCCTACCCGAGTATTTTACTAAATTCCCCGAACCCTTAAAAAATTCACAAAATTCCCCTACCCCAAGTATTCTGCTAAATTCCCCAAACCCCTCAAAAATTTCACAAAATTCCCCTACCCCAAGTATTTTACAAAATTCCCCTACAAACATGTATTTTAAAAAATTCCCCTTCCACCAAGTATTTTACAAAATTTCCCTCAAGTACTTAAAAAAAGCTATGTCCAGTGTCCACCCCATTTGTGCAATTTGGCAAATTTGTTATAAATACTTAACAAAATCATCAAATTCGTGCTTGAGAAACAAAAATGGTCTTTTCTCGTTAAAAAAAATAAGAATATACATGGATATTCCTTTCCAATTGATCCTATCTGTTTAAGAAACTAAACTGATTACTGAAAATTTATTTTAATCTTATATGCAAAACTACGAAACAATCATAATGCCATTGTTATGTTTAAGAAAGAGGGAATCTCATATCTTAATAAAAAATATGAGAAAATAATACAATAATAATAAGCCAATTCCAGATCTGAAAGTACTTATCTAACTCAGAAAAAAAAGATTTAATCTTATACATTCGTGCATTGCAAAGGATCCATTTCCGGATTTGCCCAGACAAAAAATGGATCCGACATCAGGTCATGAATATTTCTGAATTTTTTACAAATACAAACAATTTTGACATTTGTTTGTGGAAGTTTGGAGAAAAATCTCCTTCAATAAAAAATATAAGCTCAATGTTATGTTAAATCTACAAATCAAGAGGTAATCTCATTTTCTAGAAGTGATTGATACCTCGGTAAAATTCCTACACATACCCCGCTATTGTATCCTCACCTAATTTGAATACAAACGACGACCTAACATACAATGCAATGTTGAAATCAAAATAACTTTGAATAAACAAACTTTTCTACAAAATGTTTACAGTACAGCAAAGCATATTTTGTATCTAAATTTTTCAGTAAAGTCCTTATAAATGTTGAACGGGTACTGTTGTGAATTGGGCGTGTACCATAAAACTACAGCAGTCCTCTTAAGGCCCTATGTAAGTAAGTACATTCTGAACGTAAATCATTGACAATGTTTACATATAGCTTTATATATTGATTTTAAGCTCTAATATGACGTTAAAGAAAAAGATCCAAATCATTAATTAACATATTTCCGCTTGGAGGAACACAAGATGTACAGATTTGCATTTGTCCTTGCGTATTTCACACGAAATACGCAATTGCCTGGCGGCGTGCGCAAAACAGGCGCCATTTTGAGAATAGTTGACCTTATCATCGTAGGCGTAACTGTAGTGTATTATGAGAGGGTGTGGCGAAATTCTATAAAATGTTATAAAATGATGTCAAATTTTAACAAAAATGCAATTGGCGTATTATTCGCATTACTACAGGGGGGAGAATATCATTTCTACAAGGGGAGGGGATATTATGCCCCCCCCCTACACCCCCCTCCTTCCTTCTTTAACCATCTTCACTCGTCTACACTCTAATTTATCACTTTTACTGTTAAATTCATAACCGTAACAAAACAAGGTTATTTAGTTTCCCAGGATATCAGATAAAACTAAAGAAAATTCAAAGATTTGACAATGTTTACTAATTTAGAAATAGCCGGAAGCATATCATATGTCAAATTGTCAATGAAAGGAAAATTCTGAATTTTTTCAACGGAACAAATCTTAAAATAATAACTACTTCACAGGAAGTTATCACTTCATAGTGGTTTTTAAAAAATGATCTTCAGAGCTATTGAGAAACTTGTTAAAAAATATTTAAAAGAAATTAAAATTTGGTTTTATTACTTATTCTAAAAGTTATGAAAAATGTTTTGTCTTCATAATTATTGAACAATTTATGTTTAAGTTTAACTCTAACTTGTCAGTCTGCGCTATATAGGGTACACGTGTTTTTTGTTTAATCTAAAGCCCTGAACAGAAAAATAATAAAAAATTGATGACAGACTCGAATCTTGTTTATTTATACATATTTCTCATAAGCGTGGTCTTTAAGAAATAGCGTACGCTTAAAGAATTCTTTTTTGTTATTGTAATCGTGAAATAAAACACACAGACAAACCCGGATTTTAAAAATTTACTTTCAGATCTTTTTTTGCATATTTTTCAAATCTAAAAGTTGTTGGGTTAGTTAAAATCGTTAGTTAAATTCTGGTAGTCGTTCGTTCTCTTTAACCAAGAATTGACGTTCCATTAACGGTATTTTCCGTCCTTTCTCACAGTTTTCGTTTGTTGAAGATCTCGATTTTATTATTATTATTTCATTTAAAAATAGGAGGAAAAATTTGAAGAAAAAACATCAAATCACTTAAAAAACATCAATTAAATAAAATTAATTTTCTATAAATTTCTTGCAATTTTAATTTTAATTTTAACGAAAGTCGCCGTTATTTTGAAACACATCCATTCGATTATATAAATAAAAGATTTAAAAAATAACAGTTTTTGCCGTTTGTAAACGGAGTCAGTAAATTTTCAAAAAAAACTTGCCATTCGTTAAGGAAGGATGCCCAGCCCTAACCCTATATATCAGACCCTTTTTCTTGTAATTCTTCAATAATACCATTATTAATCGGCAATATTCTCGTTAATAAAATAAATCGTGAGAATGTTGTGTGAACAAAAAAATATTATTTCAGAAGATTTAATTTGTTTAACATTAAATCGTAAAAGTGAACATACAACATTTATTTAGCAGGGGGAAAACACACTTTTTGAGGGTTGGGGGATTCAAAAAGAAGACTAAAAGGAAGTTGTAAGCCAATATTTTGAACATAAACTTGTTACATATCAATCTTAAGTAAACACATTCTATGTTGAAAGATCTTGATTTTAATCCTTTGTTCTGAATCGAGGGAAAAAAGGAAAGATTTTTTTCAAACTTTAAGTTTTAGAAGGCGGAGTCCTTTTTTGTCATGAGGGGCACTTTGTTTAAAGGACAAACAAAAACTTACACAGACGCGTTGCATTAAAAAGTTTCCAGAAAATTTAATGTCAAACGAACCCTTCAAAAATAAGAGATCTTATTTTTTTTAATGAACTATTAAATAAAGTATTTATATCAAAATTTCTTTTGCTGAAAAAATTAAGATTTTGCTAAATATTAAAATGTTTAGGTCCTCGATAAAAATAAGGTTGATAGTATAAGATTGTGTTCACTACTAGTGCTTCTATACTAGAAACAAATACTACTTGAAGCCATAGAAAATAAATAATACTAAATTCCAACCAATAACTTTATCCAATGGATTCATAGAAATGAATGTTCATTGGACAAAACAAAACGTGACCTATGAAATTAATATGCCATGGCCAATAATGTCAATGATAATGATGCCTTGACAATGATATGTTGATGTCATCGTCACAAATGGCAATGACAATAATGTTTATCAATGAAAATGATGTCAATCAATGACAATGATGTCAATCAATGACAATGATGTCAATAAATGACAATGATGTCAATCAATGACAATGATGTCAATCAATGACAATGATGCCAATGACAATTATGTCGATAACAATTATGTCAATGACAGTTATGTTAATGATAGTTCTGTCAATGACAATTATGTCAATGACAAATATGTCAATGAAAAATATGTCAATGACAAATATGTCAATGACAAATATGTCAATAACAAATATGTCAATGACAAATATGTCAATAACAAATATTTCAATTACAAATTGTATATCGTGTGAATAAATTTTATATAAAAAAACTAAAATAACTGAAACTTTATTAGCTTATTTCTGTTTCTGTAACTACCATCATTAACACCCTGTATTTTAATTTATCTCTACATAAAAATCCCTCTGATCTCACCCTGCCACATATCACCTGACAATCTCCTTCCTTCCAATCAACTCCTTAAATATCCAAAAACATATTTTGATATTTGGAACCAATTATAATCAGTATCGTTAATTAACTTCGGGCCAACCACTCAAAACAACCAACCCTGGTTAGGCGGGTCCAAACTGCATAATAAATGGTGATTGCTTATTTGTAATATCTCATGCTTTGTAGTTGAATAAATATATGAATGAAAATATGTAATTGACAATGATGTCAATGAATATGATTTCAATGGCAAGGATGTCAATCTATGACTTAACGATGTCAATGCCAATGACATTCATAACTATAAAAATGAAATAAGAAAATCGAATGTCATAATACATATTCTTGAGGGTCAATTATACTGTCAACATTGTCCATGAGATATATATACAAGAGTTGGGCCAGTTGCCCAGCCTTAGTTCCTAACTCAGCTACTCAGTATACAATACATGTAATGTAAACTTTAGGGGCAAGGGGGGGCACTTAATACAAATTGGGTAAACAAGAAGAAGGGTTAAACAAGAAACAAAAAGAAAGGGGTGGATGAGTTTACAGACTCATATGCCCAAATTATTCAATATGTCAAATTAGATTACATCGATTACATATATATCCAAATATCAATATTCCCTATTCCGCCCATTCTGTATATGAATATATATGTGAATTAAAATTCTTTTTCTGAAAACGGTATCAACTTATCTGTTAATAACTCTTATATAAAAATGTTCTCACCTTCAGATATCTCCAAACATTTTCTTAGTCTACTTGGTTTGATCGTGAACATGATAATGTAATCCGTAAACCGTTGGAAACCGTTTTCTTCATTCGAATAACTTGTTTTTAAGCTAGCGCCTGAGCCGCCATATTAAATATTTGTCCAAGATTTTAGCCTGTAGCAGACTGTTTAGGGGTTTTAAATTTTTTTTTTAAAAAGTGATTTTTTTGAACAAATATTAACAAAATATGTTATGAATGATGAATACCTAAATTTTATTTAAAGAATAAAATAATTGTAAACCCTGTTCGAGTCTAGAAAATCCTCCAAATGCTTTCGAGTCTATTCGCTTTAAAAGTTTCTCTAGTGTACACTGACAAACGTACACTTGTTTACATCCTAAAATAAACACAACTCTACACTCACTACTCAACAATATACAAAGCGGGGTATTTACGTATATTCTAAAATGATAAATCTATTTCAAAATGTAGAATCTAGTCATCAAAAATGCGGGACGTGTTAATTGAAACAACGGATGAATATTTTCCCCTGAAATCTACAGGTAGTAATATATAACTGCATAAATGTTAATATTTATAAATCTGCATCAGCCACCTTCTAATTCACATACTAAACTACTATGGCGGAAATAGATAGGTAACACAGGGTGNATTTTGCACTTGCTTCTTCTATTGGTCAACGGTAAACAGGAGTACATGACTGCTGGTCCTGCAGGATGGATTGGGCGAAACAGAGGAGAGTGAAAGCGATTCACCGCATTAGACGGACAAACATAACGGAGGGGGGCGGGGGGGAATGAATAAGATTTTTTGCATCCATAAATTTTCTTTAGGATCCCCTTTAGTAAACTCATCTTTCGGGACAATAATTTAGATTCCATAGGGGCGTTTACATGAATTGGTCCAGGGTATGGCTTACCCTTTTATGACATTCAGGGGGGAGGGGGTTGTGTCAAAGATTTTTTAGTTTTCAAACTCCCCTCATGCATATGCCCCTGCCTGTAGGCCATCAAATACGATTCATCGACAGCTTCCTTCCCATCATGATAGTTTTCTAAAAAATGATTGTTCGAATCCCTATTTTTATGTAAACACATTTTGTATACTTTCACCTGCAGACCAATCAAACAAATAAAACATTTTTGATCCAAAGCTGATTGAAGAATTTATGTAAGTTTCATTTTAATTTTATATAATTTTATGCTTTCTAGTTCTCCAAGGATCCCTTTTTAAAGATTAATGGAGGGAAAAATAAAACGTTAAATCCCAACTGGCAAATTCTTGAACTCTCTTTTAAGAATTTTTTCTCAAAAATTCATTCATTATTCGTGAAATAAATCCCATAATTATATTTTAGTCTAAATATTTAGCACTTTCTTCATTGTTTATCAAGCAGATATAATTGAGACATATAACATACTTCTGAAGATTAACCAAACAGCATTTTCAAAATTAGGTATTAAGATACTAATTCTCCATTTCGAAGAATCGTCACTAAGTTTATAAGAACACTCTGCACTAAATTATCCCATGTTTATTTGAACACCCTGCACTAAATTATCCCATGTTTATTAGAACACGCTGCATTTAATTATCCCATGTTTATTAGAAAACCCTGCACTTGATTATCCCATGCTTATTAGAACATCCTGCACTTGATTATCCCATGTTTATTAGAACACCCTGCACTTAATTATCGCATGTTTATTAGAACAACCTGCACTTGATTATCCCATGTTTATTAGAACACCCTGCACTTAATTATCCCAAGTTTATTAGAACACCCTGCACTAAATTATCCCATGTTTATTAGAACACGCTGCACTTAATTATCCCATGTTTATTAGAAAACCCTGCACTTGATTATCCCATGTTTATTTATAGTTTGAAAGCTAGGTTTAAAATTGATAGGAGGGGGAGGTTCAAAAATCGTAAACTAGGACGTACCCGAAAGCGCTGTATTCAGGTTTTAAGTAAAAAAACGACATTTTTAAACTGTTATTGGTTGGCTCAGACCGAAAAAATTCTGATTATCCAGGGTGCCGAGCGCCGCGGCTAGGACATGCTTGGCGGCCGGGCGCTGTGGCCACACGGTCAATTATATTTATGTGTTACATATGAGATCCATGCACAAAATTAATAAAAGGAGGGAGGGTCCATAAATTGTTCTCTTGTTTGTTTTTATGTATATCTTAGTGGCTGTTAGTCCCTGGTTTAGTCATTTTCACTATCTAAATAAAGTCGATCCCTTATTACTGTACTGTATGTAGCAGTTTTTTTTTGTAATTTACCTATGCTTGTCATATTCGTCCACTATATAGTCCCTTGATCGTAGGTCTGTGCAGTTCTAAGTAGTAAGTCCATAATCCATAATACTAATATTCTTTCTGATCGAAGTCCCTTGGTCCTTGTTTTATTGTAAGGGGCTTATCTCTTTTTTCCTCTGAAAGTCTTCAAAAGTCTTCCGATATAATCCCTTTTTTATTTCTTTTTATTCTTAGGTTGTCAGGTTTTGTGTAACCTTAAATGATATGTATTTTAATAGTCACGAGAAGTAACATATATACAGGTTTTTTTTAGACGATAAATTAAGAATGAATGACTTCTTTAAGTCGAAAACGAGAAAATAGTAAGAAATATTAGAAATTATGTGCGAAGCTCCAAAGAAAATCGGCAAAATTTGATAAAAGATGGTTTTGAATCATGATCATGCTTGAGTCAAATGTGTGTGGGGGGGGGGGTAGAAACCCGTAGTTACATCACTGTTTATCCACAATGATTGATTATAGAACCTGCTGTTTATTGCACGAAGAAAAAAAATTTTTGTGCTAATAAATACTGAGTAAAAACAAATATTTTTTTATTTTAAATAATGATCACGATTTTTCCTGGAAACTAATTTTGTGTTAATATTAAAATTGAAACAAAAAATATGCTATTTTCTTCACATTTAATATAATTTCAGAAGATGACTTATTTAAGAAATGCCCTTTGTCTTCTCCTTGTAGTTATAGTTCCTGGGATCAGAGGTTACTTTGTAACTATAGAAGCTCATTCAGAAGAATGCTTCTTCGACAAGGTTTGTAACCAAAGGTTTTTTGTACTTGATTCTTAGCAAGGTTTTTTTAACAAGGGTTCATTTTGAATTTGATTCTTATTAGGTGTGTTATTATTTTGTACTTGATTCTTGGACTAGGTTTGTTAACAAGGGTTTATTTTGTACTTGATTCTTTGACAAGGTTTGTTAACAAGAGTTTATCTTTAATTTGATTCTTGGACTAGGTTTGTTAACAAGGGTTTATTTTGTACTTGATTCTTGGACAAGGTTTGTTAACAAGGGTTTATTTTGTACTTGCTTCTTTGACAAGGTTTGTTAACAAGGGTTTATTTTGAATTTGATTCTTTGACAAGGTTTGTTAACAAGAGTTTATCTTTAATTTGATTCTTGGACGAGGTTTGTTAACAAGGGTTTATTTTGTACTTGATTCTTTGACAAGGTCTGTTAACAAGAGTTTCTTTTTTATCTTTAATGAGGTTGATTACGTTGATGTTGATGTTGATGTTGATGTTGATGTCGATGTCGATGTTGATGTTGATGTTGATGTTGATGTTGATGTTGATGTTGATGTTGATGTTGATGTTGATGTTGATGTTGATGTTGATGTTGTTGTTGTAGGTGAAGACAGGAACCAAGATGGGGTTAATATTCGAGGTTGCTGAAGGAGGGTTTCTAGATATTGATGTTAAGATAGTTGGTCCAGATGCTAAAACTATTCATGAAGGAAACAGGTCAGCAGCCATTTTCATTCAAAACCGTCTCGTGTGAAGTTTTCTAAACTAACAAAGTTTAAAACACACTAAAAATATGGCCTAAACTGTTCCATAAATTCACTACTCATTGACTAAAAAAATTGGATCTCACTTTCAATTTCGACCGGGAGGGTATCAAATTAAGTGGATCTGCTGTTAGGCGAGTTAGCCTATATACTCCTGCTCCATCTAAATCAAACCACGTATCACTTGAAACATTATATATATATATGTCAGCTATAACTGGCCAAACGTCTTGCCGAAATGGCTAAGCATTTTTAGGGGAACCCATGCGAGTAACATACGCTAAAAAAATCGATTTTTTATAATTCCAAAGGCAAAGTCGGACAATTCCTCCAGTTACTATGATTTCCAGATATTTCCCTCCATATAAACATAACACCATGTGAGAAATTTCGCAACAACAAAAAAGAGTTGTGTCACTCTAATCATTCACAATATATTCTAGGGAATCCAACGGGAAATACACTTTTGCTGCCCACATGGACGGAGAGTACAGATACTGCTTCAGTAACAAGATGTCCTCTATGACCACCAAGATTGTGATGTTCAACATGGAAGTCTCTGAGAGTCCTGCAGAACCTGAAGCAGGGGTGTTCATGTTTTTATTCTTAATAAAACAGAATATGACAAAGTATTTTTGGATATTCCTAAATCAAGATTGTTTTCTCAGTTTTTCAGGGGTTCTACAACTTTTTTCATTCTTTTTGATACTTTTTCAATACTTTTTCCCTATAAGATCAGTTATTTTTAATTCTGGAAATAAAAACCCTGAAAAATGTTGCGCTCCGCACAAGAACATATATTTTCTGGGGGAAAAAATGATTTTGCAAAGGGGGAAAAAAAATTAGTAAATATACACCCCTCAATTAACATTTACACCCGTGTCCAGGAGGAGAAGGGGGGGAGGGGGAGATCACCCACAACAAGCTGGAGGAGATGATTAAGGAGCTCTCTACCTCACTTTCAGGAGTTAAACATGAACAGGAGTATATGCAGGTATATTTCAGGAGTTAAGCATGAACAGGAGTTTATGCAGGTATATTTCAGAAGTTAAGCATTAACAGGAGTATATGCAGGTATATTTCAGGAGGTAAATATGGACAGGAGTATATGCAGGTATATTTCAGAAGTTAAGCATGAACAGGAGTATATGCAGGTATATTTCAGAAGTTAATCATGAACAGGAGTATATGCAGGTATATTTCAGAAGTTAAACATGAAAAGGAGTATATGCAGGTATTTTTTTTTAGTTTTTAACCAAGAAAAAATATTTTTTTTTCTCCTCTAAAAATAAGAAATCTAAGAAGATTCTTTTACGAAAATGTTCATCCCGGATTATTATTTATTCCCACATTGCACAGCTTTAATCTCAAGATATCTTTTGAAATATATTAAATAATTTTTCCAACTCAATTTTCAAAAAAAGATTTAAATCTGAAAGCATTAGAAAGAAATGTAAAAGTTATTGCAAAGGGCAAATTTTCTTATTTCTCAGAAGAAGAAAAATTTCTTTAATTAAATTCAGTTTCTTTTTTCAATTTAAAAAAGAGAAATCTATTTTATCATTAAGCTTGATTAATTTTCTAAAATGATTTTTCGGTAATGTACAAAGTTTTCATGAAAAAAAAAACTCATTTCCCCTGTTTTAATTAGTATTTAAAGTCAACTTAAATTGGCGAAAAACAATATTTTAAAGAGAGATGGATATAAACTTTTTTTATTTTTAACTTTAATGATTTATTTTAATTAGATTTTTAAATATTTTTAAAAATTTTTATGATATCAGATGGAAATATTTTGAGATTTTTATATTTCTTGTTCTTCATTTTTTTGGATCGTCCATCCTTCAATCATACTTCGGCTAATTTAAAAATAAAAAGAAATTGATTTTTTGGATGTCCTTGTAATAAGCCAATTTACAAGAAAGAACTATTTTTCCGAACCCTGTATTTTCGGAACTGTATTAAATTCTTGAGGGCACGAGGGGGGGGGGGGGTAGAGTGAGCAAGGTCACTACCCTCTCCCCTTGCATTGCAATTGTTTGGTGTATTTTGCAGCTAGCTTACTCTTCAGTTTTCAGTTTTAGTTTTTTTTGTAGGTGGGGTGGCTAATGTGTAACACCATTTCTCTTTAGATCATTAAGGTTAAGCACACTTGTCTGAAGCCAGTAACTGGATTGGTATCCAGACTGATGTTCACGGGTATGATTTCAAAATCATCTGAAGCCAAAATCTGGTTAAGCAGTTATGTCCACTTGACGGATGTAGGAGGACAGAGGGGCGGCTGTCATCATCTCTCGCAGCGAAAGGGTGCATGCTTTCTACTCAACAAGAAAGTAGCTTTATATGGATTGATCCAAGTGAATAATGATGAAGAGAGGAAAGGCTGACAAGCAGGGAGAGACTAGGGTTGCCAGCTATAGGAACCTCGAAAATGGTCTCGAAAATCCCAATTTAGAGCTCTGCACTGCGCCTTCCAATATTCACATTTTCACAGTTTTCTTTAACACTACAAATCATGAGATATTAAATTAGCAATCACAATTTGCTTTGCAGTTTGGGTCCTGTTTTGATTGGTTATGTTATGTTGTTTTTTATTAGAATTGATCTCTAAACATTTCGATTCTAGGTTTAATTGGTTATGATGTGGGACACCCTGTTCTTCTGTTCTTCTTGTTTTGTATTAGAATTGCTCCCTAAACATTTCTATTCTAGGTTTGATTGGTTATGATGTGGGACACCCTGTTCTTCTTGTTTTATTAGAATTGCTCCCTAAACATTTCTATTCTAGGTTTGATTCGTTATGATCTGGGACACCCTGTTCTTCTTGTTTTTTATTAGAATCTAAACATTTCTTATTTAGGTTAGAGACAGGATCCATAGGAATATCAATGATTCAACTAACTCAAGGTTATAATATTTTACAATTTCAATAACTAAACTGTAGGATTTCTTGCTACAAACTCTTTATTTTTATAACATAATATTTCAAACAGTTTTTCTCTGTTCGTTCAGATTAATCTAAGTTTGAACTATACAAATTTTATACAATCAGGTTGCAAAGATATGAGAATTTTAAAATTTTAGTTTGTGGCAAAAACTTTGTTTTGGTTCTTACTTGTCGTTAATATATTTGAAGGGTTTAAATACTTACGAGAATTTAAATACAATTTTCTCTTTTCAATCTATGCATGCAATCTTCAAATAGAAAGTTCCACTAACGAGTCACAAAGAAACCTTAATATAGAGCCGAAAGAAAAAAAAATTGTCAAAATTCGTTAGTCCTTTTTAAAGGAATTGTAAGCGTTATATTATGTGACGCTATATGCAATGCAAGGCAATGCTCGATTCACAACGATTTAAGAAAAGGGACAATATTTTCCACATTATTGAACAGATGATGGTTTCAAGGGTACCGTTGTGAATCAATCATAGAGTACCCTTGAAATTAAGTTTACAGTTCCTTTAAAAAGTGTTTCTTTAAAATGTGATTATTTTTTATTTTCCGAATTTTTCAGGGTTGTGATGTGGTCGTTCTTCGAGGCCCTTGTCCTCGTCTCGATGACTGTTGGACAGATTTACTACCTCAAGAGGTTCTTCGAGGTCCGCCGGGTCGTCTAGAAGTACCGCGCTGGAGACTTAAAATGGAAATCCTTATTTTGAAGATTAAAAATCGATTCAATTGTTTTTTGTTTCTTTAAAAGTGTTAAAAACATGAAGCATAATATATAAGTAAGCATTATATTTTCAATGAGAATAATTTTCAAAACTTTTTATCGATGATATTTTTTCCGGGAAGGTTTTAGACTTTTTTAAATGTTTGATTTTTAGAGGATGGTTAATCAGGGATTTCCCCGTGTCTACTATAAATGTTTATGAACTCCCCCCCACAGACAAATCCTCCAAAACACTGTCCAGATTGCAAAGCAAGAGGCGAAAGTAAAAAGGTAAGAAGCATATAAATATCTGCAGCAATTAGAAATTATACTGACCAATATGTTTTGCCAGCAAATTTCTTTTGTTTTAAATTTAGATTAATGTTTTTAATCCGTTGCGAAGTGGTTTTAGATTCCTTCTATTTATCTCTACGACAAACAAGACTGAGTAAAAATCGCAGCAAATGGGCACTTTGCCCCAACATAAAGTTTTGCACATTTTTAAGTGAAATAAATTGTTTGACTATATAATTATATAATTTGTCTTCTTAAAGAATTTTAAATTTGCTTTAAATGGACTTTAAAGGAAAAATGAAAGGGAGTATAGGCTGAAAGCTATTCACTCTAGCTCTTGATCGCGACCCATGACCCATGAAAGTTATATCTGATGTTCCAGTCTCGAGAAATTGATGTAAGACTGTGTCCCTTAACTAGATGGATTAGACAATTTCGTATAAATTTTAATGATAATAAAAAAGTATTCGTCGAACCCCA
>NW_019396028.1:516576-519087 GCF_000591075.1 Eurytemora carolleeae
ATGTATAATCATATGGTAGGGCAAACCGCGTCAGTTATATCTCCCTTCTATTCTCACTCCCTGGTTTTACCGTGTTTTATTGTAGGTGAGGGTGTACCAGTTGAACCTAGAATACGAGGGGGTTCTAATGTGTGAAAATAAACTATGTAAATGGCCGTTCAACAGATTTAGAAGTGATAGGTAACTAGTCCAGTGCTTAGGATCCATTAAATTTTGATGCGGATCCGGATCCAGGTCATGAACATTTCTGTAAAATTTACTGAATTTTTTTAACAGCAGAATTGTAAAATTATTTTTCCTCTTTTTACGCTTATTTTCATGCTCAAACATGATGAACCGTTGAGAGATCAGGAAATTTTTATAATCTCTGTTTTTTTTCGACGGTTTAGATTTGAGTTTTGAGAGTAGTAATTTGTTTTTGCAGTTTTTGGTCGATATTTTGCCCCTTTGGATCCGGATCAAATGGAAGATTACTAGATGCAATTTTTTTCTTTTTCTAACCGCAGTGTACACGTACAGTGTAGGTTCTTTACAGGTTATAGTTGTTAAAGCTGTTCTTGATAAATAATAGATAAGTCATTTAATTTTATTAATTTATTGAACATAAACCATTTTTTATTTCTTGCGCAAAAATTATATATTCCAAAAAATAAAAACTTTTTTGTCCTTATTTTTTTTACCTATTTTGCCAATTTCTTTTCATAAAAAAATATTTAATTTTCTAGTTTGAAAATCAGTCTTTGAACATGTGGTCCGTACAATTGCGTAAATCACGTTTTAGCATTAAAGGCAACAAGGTTGAAAAATTAATAAAAACCGATAGGTTATTTGATTAATGAAATTGTGTTAAAATCTTTCTTTTTAGTTTCCTAGTCGAAGACATACGTAAGGTGAACGTACACAGGAAGAATAAGAAAAAAGAAATAAAATGAAGAAACGAGGAACGAAGTTTTATAAAGAAAAAGAAGAACCGAAGAACTACTTGAAAACATGGATAGAGCCAACTCAGAAATATAACATTTATTATTTAATCTGACAAAAGTACAAATTATATATTTCTAATTGACTTTTTATTATTATTATTTTGACTTTTATCCAATTATTGTTTTTCTTGATAACTTTTTAAATTATAACGTTTGTTGTCTTTTATTGTAATTATGTTAATATTCTGATGGAACCCTAATTTTACGAAAATATTATGAATTATTAATCATTTATTTTGAAGTTTTTTTCAGAATGACGTAAAGATGTATAGATGTCTGCCTCATATGCCAGAGCGCAAGCGCTCTGTGTCAATCAATCAATCAACTGGAACCAATGNACTATAATCTGATATTTCCACAATAATCTGATATTTCAACAATAAACTGATATTTCAACAATAATCTGATATTTCTACAATAATCTGATATTTCCACAATAATCTGATTTTTCCACAATTATCTGATATTTCCACAATAATCTGATATTTCAACAATAATCTGATATTTCCACTATAATCTGATATTTCCACAATAATCTGATATTTCAACAATAAACTGATATTTCAACAATAATCTGATATTTCTACAATAATCTGATATTTCCACAATAATCTGATTTTTCCACAATTATCTGATATTTCCACAATAATCTGTTATTTCCTATTTCAAAATTAGCAAGCTTAACAGTTTTGCTTTATTACATAAGGCCAAAATTTTACAATGACCCAAGGTATTCACAAAAACCATGTTTTAAACGATCAGTAAATCATTTTATGTTTCAAAAAAACTGCTATGGTTTAAATTCAATAAAAGCAAACATATCGAGAATACAATTTGTCATGTGATAAATAACTGACATCTTTGGGGAGCACTTTTAACGGCAAACAAAAAACCTAAGCGTGTCAGAACGATGCCAGTGAGTATCATCAATAAAGTGCTTAATGGGCAGGAAGCATTCCATGGACGCTGGAAAAGTCATGAATCCTAAGAAAACAGAAAAACACTAGAAAGAAAATTTTTTATTTTTTATTCATTAAAACCGTCCATTGAGAAGTTTCATCGCAAAATTTTTAATTAAGTTTTAAGAAGAAATTTTTTATTTTTAGAAATGATTTTATTTTTATTATTTTTAATTATTGTGTCCTAGACTTTTTTTTCGATCAGTCATTGTTGTAAAATAGGCCTTTTCATTTTTGCATGTAGGGTCACTTGAAATTACGCTGACAGTCCCTTTAAACTTTATTTATCCATCAGTTATCAGAAAGACATTTTTTGATAATCTTTTCTTAGCTTGAGCACAAGAATGTTTATTTTCGATGCTTTGTTTTGCTGCCAAATTTGGATCTGGATCTGGATTCAAAGAACTGTTCTAGAGCTCTGCTAACAATTCTTTTTTAATTTTGATATTGATACTATTTTTAGAAATGAACGGAGCGATGTTTTTTCTAGTCTTCCTCGCAGGGGTGTTCATTGCCATGTTCCTGGGGGGACTTTTCGGAGAGTATTTTAAGGTGACCCCCCACCCCCC
>NW_019396028.1:519225-552553 GCF_000591075.1 Eurytemora carolleeae
CGAGAATATTTTATCGAGGCATTTTTGGAATCCAACTTGTAAAGATAATAAGTTGAAACCCAGATGGATCGACATTTAACAATAGACATGCTTCTGTGAAGAGTTCAAATTGTTTAAGGAATGACTTATAAAATCAGCAGTGCTTAGGATCCGGATCCGGATCCAAGGGGTAAAAAATCAACCAAAAACTGCAAAAAAAACTTTTTTACTCCTAAAACCAAAATCTGAACTTTTGAAAAAACGAGAGATTAAAAAAAATTCATGATTCATAAAGTTTTGGGATAAAAATATGCGAAAAAATTAAACAACAAATTTGAAAATTATTTTTTGTTAAAAAAATTCAGTAAATCTTAAAGAAATGACCTGGATCCGGATCCGGATCTTTTCTTTTTCCAGTGCGAATCCAGGATCCGGATCCGGACCCGCATCAAAATTAAATTAATCCTAAGCACTGGAAAAAGGATAGGATAACATAAAAGTAGAAAGCGAAAAAAAACCTAACGTTGAATAATGCAGGGAAATATTCTGATAAAAATACAAAAGGATAACAGGGGTGTGTACTGTATATTTTATTGCAAAAAAAATCGGGTAAAAGTATTCAAAGGGATGAAAAAACTTGGCTTTTGATGTAAAATTTTTCATTTCAAAAATTCTTAAAAATATAAAGTATACATTACACCTCTGAACGATAATCAAAAAAATCTAAAAAATGTTAAGTAAAATATTTTCTCTTTTTCAGATACATCTAGTTTAGCAGAAGCATTAAACTCCGTGACTGCTGCAAAAGAAATGAAGAAACTATCCAAACATGATAAAGCCTTGAGGTATCTTAACTGGATAAAAAATGATTATCTTTATTTTCATTACCTGGGACTATCACATAATATTTATATTTTTATAGCAATCCGTTTTCGCAATTACAGAAGTATATTTTTTTACTGTTGCTTTGACAATACAGATTATTTTTATAAATAGTCTGTATTTAAAGAGAAAAATAGCAAGCACCTTGAGGCTGAGTCTGATCAATAATGTTGAAGATAACGACGTTTTTCTGGCTTAAAAAGATTTATTTCTCATAATTTTTCACATGTTTCTGAATCAAGAAATGCTGCACTTTTGCAGAGACACCACAAACGTAAATATATAGTTTTCAAAAACAAAATCATGGATATCTAATCCTTACTTTTTCATTCAAAGCTTTAACGGTTACCAATGTGAATTTGAAATGCCACTCCATCAATGTAGGGTCATTTTGAAGTTACGTTTATAGTTGTATCAATGGAGAGGCACTTGAAGTTACGTTTATAGTTGTATCAATGGAGAGCCACTTGAAGTTACGTTTATAGTCTTATCCATGGAGAGCCACTTGAAGTTACGTTTATAGTTGTATCAATGGAGAGCCACTTGAAGTTACGTTTATAGTCTTATCAATGGAGAGGCACTNCTAACGTTTTCTAAACCCCAAAAATTGTTGTGATTGATAAATCTGAATTGATTTAGGTAACTTCAGGTTATTATGTAAACTTGTGTGTTTAGATTATACCAGCATGCCTTGGCACTAGCACCACGTAGTCCGGAGGTTTTGAACAGCTATGGAGAATATCTAGGTATAGAAACCAGTTCCAATGCTTTGAAACGGGTCCGGATTTTGTTCTTAAAAATAATTACCCATTTTTTGGGATAGATATTTTCTTCTTGCAAAACAAATCTCAAGTTGATTATTGAAAAATAGTCAATATTCAATTTTCATGAACAACAAAACAAAATAAGCCAAACCGGTTTTTATGTACATAGAACCCTTTGTAATATTCAATGTGAGTACAAAACCCTTTATCTTTAACGACATGCATTCGGACGAATGGTCACAAACTTACGTAAAAAGACATATATAAAGTTTTATGCAGCAGAATATTTTCAAAAAACAAATCTTATGTTTATTGTAAGAAACCATTTATCAAATCTTCATTTCGTTTTTTAAAATATCAAAACGAACAGTTTGTTAGTTTTAACACTTCGTTTTGGCTCGTATTTTTGAAAAATCTAAAACGAAAATCTTTTTTTTTCATTCGTTTTTAAAATTGATCAGCAACACTACCTCTTTACTCTATAGTATAAATTGTTGTAGAGGAGACCAGGAAAGATGTAGTTCAAGCCGATCATATGTTTGCTTTGGCAGTCGCTTTCTCTGATACCCATACTCATAACAGGGNCGGGGAAATACTCAAATTCTAATGTCAAAACAAATGCATGTTATGAAGAAAGAGAACAGCTGTTCGAGTTGAAGAGATAGACCAACATGTTCTCAGGTTAGTACACAATAGGGTAGAACAGTGCACTTTAGGGTTGTATAGTACTCTATAGGGCTATACAGTGCACATTCTAGAGTTGAATAGTGGGGCTTTACAGTACACACTAGGGTTGTATAGTGCAAAAAGTGTTATACAGTATAGCTTCGTATAAATAAACAAAAATTAAAAGAAATTTAAACCATTTCACAAATGAGGCAGACGACATTTAAAGTAATTTACTCTACTTCTGAATCTTTCAAATTCTATGGCTCCGCCTTTTGCGTATTATTAGAGCGTTTATTTTAACTGGTTCTATAATGGTAGGGTTGCAAAGTACATAGCAGGGTTGCACAGTACAAAGTAGTGTTGCACAGTACACCAAAAGTTTGTAAATTGTGCAGGTCACAATAAAGTAATATCATTCCGTGAGCAAAAAATTTCCCTTTGATTAAATAAATTTATATGAAAATATTTTGGCAAAACAGTAGTTTATTGTTGCTAATTCACCTTTAATCAGGGTCACACTGAACAGTAAATTTTCTTTTTATTTGTTATTTTCGTTATATAATTAATTTATATAAAGTTTTAATCCTTATTTGTTCGTTTGTCCGATCAAAACTCAGGAACCCCTGTGCCGATTTGCCTCAAATTTTGATTGGGGAATTCGGAAGACCCACGGGAATGTTTCTAGCTTGGTTTTGAGATTCTAAGTTGAGTGGGTTCACTTTTAACGGGAAAAATTGCTAATATCGTAATTTACGACAAGGGGCGGGTAAACGGTGGGACTAACAATGACTCTCATATGCAACACTTGGGAACCCGGGTTCCCAAGCTAGTTATTAATAGTTGCACTTTTCCAGGAACATTGATAAGAAAAAAATGCAGTTTCTAGAAATTGGAGAAAATAGCGCGGCTTTAAAGAGAGCAAAAAAAGAAGCCTACTTTCAGGAATAAACATTATATATATATATAAAGTTTTAATCCCTATTTGTCTGTTTGTTTGTTTGTCCGATCAAAACTCAGGAACCCCTGTACCGATTTGCCTCAAATTTTGATTGGGGAATTCGGAAGACTCACGGGTATGTTCTTACCTTGGTTTTGATATTCTATGTTGAATTTGTCGACTTTTATCGGGAAGAATATCTAAAATCGTAATTTATGACAAAGGTCGGGTAAACGGTGGGACTAACTATGACTCCCCTTTGCAACACTGTGTTCCCAAGCTAGATATTGATAATAGTACTTTTCCAGGAACATTGACAAGAAAAAAATGCAGTTTCTTGAAATTGGAGAAAATAGCGCGGCCTTAAAGAGAGCAAAAAAAGAAGCTTACTTTCAGGAATAAACAAAAACAAAAACTATTCAATTATTTAGATTAAAAAACTTTTACACAAATAAATTTAAATTAATCGCTTATTTTTCAGTTAGCTGAGCATGTTCTGTCCTAAAAATTCATTAAAATTTTAAAATCTTTAATAGCAGCTGTTTGATTTTTGTTTACTTCTGCAGTACGTTTACCACACTGTTGGTATAGAAGGGAACACTATGTCCCTGGCACAAACTAGATCCATCCTAGAAACTAAGCTTGCTGTTGCAGGTTAATAATTATTAAGGGGACTGTAGACGTAATTTTTAACTAACTCTTTCAAAATTGATTTTTTTCAATTGTGGTTTCTCTGTAAAGTTTCTGTTACAGAAAAAATTGTAAAATTAAATTCTTTCAAAACTATTTTCCACGTCTTCTAGATTGTTTATCATATTTTGGTTTAAAAGGAAACTTTGTGAATCCACTTTTTGATGGAGTGGACACTACAGTCATTTTAGATTACAAAGGCATTCCCTAGAACTTTTTTGCCTAATTGTACGGAAATAGTTTTTGTTAAAATATTGGATGCTAGTCCAATGTCCAATGTCCAGTAGTTTTATGAGACAAATGTTTTAAGCTTTTTTTGTTTAGGTTTTCTTCGAAAATCAAAAATAATTTTTTATTCTCCATTTTATATGTATTGTTCAGGGAAAAGTATAATGGAGCACAATGAGATTTTGGGAATGGATGCCGCGCTCAAGTTTATTAATCAGGAACATTGTCAATCAATTAATCAGAAACTTTTTACAAGTCAATCAATCAATCATTCAATTTAAAGTTTATTGCAAACTTTACATGTATAGCATAAGCTAAAGGGCCTTTTTAAAAGCAATTTTTTAGTTGTCTCAATTATTCAAACTTAAAGGGAGTGTTCGCGAAAAATAAAAAGGGTTATAGGTTGATTGATATCTAATTCAATTCGACGTCAACCAATACCCCCTTTCATATTCGCGAACACTCTCTTTGAATTATGTTTGGTACTTAAAATATAATTGATAAATGTTAGACTCTTGTTGATAAATTAGGAGATATTACCCTTCAGGTGAATATAATTATCTAGGGGATATATGACGTAATTTCGAGTGACCCTTTATTTCAAGAGTTTCACGCCCACCCAATACACTCTGATACCGGGTGTCCTACGAATCAGACGTAGCAAGACAACTTGAAGGTCGTCTTTGATCTTTGAAAACATTTTCGACATTTATTCGTAAACCTAATCTTAGAAGTAAAATTCTAGAGTTGATAATTACAAAATGCCCTTAATCTTGGCATTTACAAAATGTGGTATGTATATTTTGTGCTTTTAATACTACCGGAGATAAAAAGAATTTCGTTCAGATTTCTACATTTTTGTTTTTATTTAATAAAATTGAAATAGGAACAAAATTCTTAATTCAGATAACATTGACAGCACAAAAGAGACAGAAAACAATTTTGGATATTATGGGTTATTGTTTTAAGAATCATAAAATAGGTTGACGATTAAATCTCACAAATAAATTCTAAAATCAAAGACGACTTTTAAGTCGTCTTGTTACCGTCACATTTCGTGGGTTTCCCTGTACCTTGGTTGAAGCAACAAATGATTGAGTTATCATTGTTTTTCTTTAGAAAAATAGATTGAATAATATGCTATTTCAAGACAGTAAAACGACCTTCATCATCAATCCGACCATAGGCTAAAGGGTGCTGTTTGAAAGCGGGAATGCAACCCTTTTAATTTAAGACTTGGTCGCAAGAGAATAGTCCCTTAAACATCTCTAGAAAAAAACTTAATACAACTCTCAATCTGGTATACGATACGATACCTTGTTTACCCCCTTTTTTGACAAACTCACACCCTACCAATTCCTGCCTTCTGGAATCGAAGACATGGGGGAAAAATAAAACAACATAAAGCAGTGGCAAACTCCCCCCCACCCCGACCCTTTATACCTCTAGTAAATCAGACAGGATCAAAATAGTTCATTTGTTTCACTGTAATCTCCTTAGAAGGGTCTGATTCATGCTGTCTCGTTTTGCCTTATAATGTCTTTATGAGTACTGTACAGCTGTCTATAGCAGGTTAATAGTCGGCCCGGTACTTGAAATGAACCTGAGTTTACCGTACAGTATCCTTTTTGAAAGTTGAAACTGAAAACTGTATTTATTTGGCAGGATATTCTTGAAATACATAAACGAGTAATTGGAAATGTGGATCCTTTAGAAGCTGGTATATTCCGAACTACACAGGTAACACGTTCAACTCAAATCTACGGCGCTCCTAGCCTGATGCAATACCTAGCTTTAAAGGGAATTTACCCTAGGATGATCATTTTAGGTATTATATCCAATAGTTCAAAGAAGGTTTTTTTGGGAGAATTTTTCTTGCCTGGTTCATTGGATCCATAATTTACCAGATTCTTAATTCAAAATGGAACTGGGATGTATATGTATAGCAGTAACCCGTCCATAGGCCGATGATGAAGGATTCTTCTAATGCCTTCTACGAAAGTAGAACCTAACCATTACAAAATTTGTATGGACGCTAGGCTGTCAGGTGTTGGACGTTTTTAACTATTTTCTCCTCAGTTCAGAGACGCGACAGATAGGAGTAATATGAGTATCGATCGATTTCGAATTCTATTCGACGTCAACCTCTACCTCCTTTCATTTTTCGTGAACACTCCCTTTAAATACCGATTCAAGCACAGATATTGGTAAGGTTAAAGTATATGCTCTAGTACAGGTTTAGGTACAGGTTTTAGGACAAGTTCCAATACAGGTTCAAGTACAGGTTCAAGTAAAGGTTCCAGGACAGGTTCTTGTACAGGTTCCAGGACAGAACATTTTCAAGTACAGGTTAAGTGCAGAATTAAGTACAGATTCAAGTACGAATCAACTACAGATTCAAGTACGGATCAACTACAGATTCAAGTACGGATCAACTACAGATAAAGTATGGATATAAAAGCAGGTTAACTTTGCTTTACATTATCTTGTTTCTTGTTTAGGTTTATGTAGGAGACCATGGTCCCCCTCCTCCTTCCCTTGTAGAACTTCTAGTTCATAGATTTATTCAATGTTTAGGTTTATGTAGGAGACCATGTTCCCCCTCCTCCTTCCCTTGTAGAACTTCTAGTTCATAGATTTGTTCAATGTTTAGGTTTATGTAGGAGACCATGTTCCCCCTCCTCCCCTTCTAGTTCATAGATTTATTCAATGGTTAAACAGGTATTACTTTTTCAATATATTTGCAGAAAATGACAGTATCTGGGTAAAATGAATCAAACAGTTGAACGGTATAAATAATCAGAAGAAAAGAGAAGGTTGCATGGTTTTTTTTCTCCTTTGTTGGCAGGTTACGTGAATATGTTTTACTCCGGTCTTCTCCGATAGACCGGAGCGAGAGAAATATGCTGCTACTATCGACCAGCGTTCAAAATATGTGTTATATTTTGATAGCAGAAGGGAACATCAATATGGCATAGCTTGATGTAAAGCATTTTTATATGTTGCATTAGACTTAGAGTAGTTTAAATTTGTGTGGTTTCATTTAAAATACATATATTCAAGCTCTGCTTTTTATTTAAGACTATGTTTTACAAAGTTATATTTAGGTTTTTATAAAGATAAAACTAGTATGGACATATAAATTAGTTATACAGTATCCTGCTGTAATGAGACAAATTAATCAATTATCTAACAAATGTAATTTTAGGCGATTTTCCATTCAAAGATATAACAAATTTGGAAGACATTGTTGATTCGCTGGATTTAGATTTATTTCGTTCTGATGATTTCAATTTGTTTTTTTTTCTGCGGTAGAAATGCGCAAGTCACTTTTGCCGAAAAAGCACAATTGAAAATAATCTGTATTTACAATCAATAATATTGATATCTAATTAAACTTGATCAAACATAGCTTTTGAGGATACAGTTCTGAATTGAGCATTGCCATCTCTGCATGGAGGGTCACTTCTAATTACGCGTACAGTCCCTTTAATTTAGTTATCCTGCGCTATCCCTCCATCCTGTCCGATTATCAGCTCTGGCTCACTACAAGCTGGTTTATATTCATCCGTTTGTGGATGGAAATGGAAGAACGAGTCGACTTCTAATGAATCTAGTCCTTATGCAGGTATAATGCAGTGAGACCCATAAATCTGAGGACTTTAAGGACGACATTTTAGCAATGTTATGTACCTTCCTATTCTTAAGTTATACAGGTGTTTACTGTAGTAGCGTAATATATAAATACAGTCAAACATAATTTTGAGGAAGTCTGTTGTAATTTTGTGTAAAAAAGTATGTTTTTCTTCTGAAATTGCTCGCTGTAACAAAAACGACATCTAAATATATTGCGGGTTTACAGGAGCAATTCAAGGATAACCATATAAACACTAGACAAATGCATTTTAAGAGGAAATTTGTAATAAAAACCAGTTACCTCCCCCCCCCCCTCCTGGCCTCCTTAAATTCCCCGGTATATATATTATGAAGAATCCGGAGGGGAGAGGTGAAAATTGGAAATTAAGTACTAATAATTTTTTTCATTTCAACTAAAAAAATTGTAATGTTGTTCAAAATAAACCGGGGGGAAATATTTGTTGGCAAGAGGAGGGAAATAATTTTCAAAAACTATTTATTACTCTGAAACAAATATGTTGGGGAACTGGTGAAAACTGATTTCAAACCCACATACATCAAAATAGTAAGCTTTGCAATAGAAAAGGAATTATTTTTTTTAAATTGAAACAAAACAGAATTGGAGTGTAGGTAAAATAAAGCTGCATAATAAGTTGTCTCTATGTATGTCATTGTAATGGGTATTATTAAGTCGGAAAAGTTTTTGCCGGGAATTTATATTTTTTCTAGTTTGTTTAAGATCAAAATGAAAGTAATTTCACACCGAACGGAGTAATTACTTTTACTTTTATCACTTGTATTTTGATCGAATACAAACTATAAAAAAGAAAAATATCAGCAAAAACTTTTTTGCATGCATAGTACCCATTACAATAACATATATAGTTTTATTCAATTTTACTCAACTTATTTGATAGCAGGTCATTTAAGTTATTTATCACCCAGTTGTATGGTAATAAAGTAACTTTATCACCCTAAAAAAAAAAAGCTAGGTAAGAAATTTTAATAGCAGACTGAAAAAGTTACTTTTTCGTCCTTTTGTAGGGCAATAAAGTCACTTAAAACATTATGTCTGAAAAATTCCCACAAAATTGAATAAAACTTTAAATTGCTTAAGGATAACGGGGCACTAAAAGGCTAGCATATATATAAATACTCGAAAAGTAATATTATTAAGTTTTAAATGTATAATCTTTGGGATTGAAAACTTAGGGTTTAAATGAAGCTTTTTAACAAATCTAAATCAAAATCAGAAAAAGATATATAGAATATAGTTTTCGGTAAAATGTTTAATTTAAATTAATTGAGAATTATAGGAAAGTAATGTAGCTTCGACGTAGAAATAACATTGTCGGCCATCCTGGGCATATCTCGGTAGTTTGCCGATTTTATCTTGCAAATACAAAAAATCTTTAAAAAATCCTTTAAATGTTTTTCTTCAAAAAAAAATGCACTTTCATCAAATTAAAAAAGTAATTTAGCCTTTAATGGTTCTCAGATATAAGGTTTAAATGAAGCTTTCGAGCAAATTCTTTAAGTACAAATTTAAGGTAAAAAGAATAGAAAATGAAAAATTTATTATCTCAAGTGTTTGAATGCACAGTTTTACTGTGTTATTAATTGTATTACCTGAAATACTTATGTTCTTAATAATATTCCTGGGAAAACCATAAATAATTTTTTTATTTATTGACGCGCCAAAATTGTTGTAATTTTGAAACTTAAAAAAAATCTAATGGATCTGTGGAGTGTGGAAGCATTTGAAAAAATCTTAGATCACGAGAGAGGTAGATCTCTCAGTTGTAACAAAGAAAGCTTTTAGGACTGGTACAATAGATCTGTACATTTTTTTTTCAAAGGGTGTTTATTTCTTGAAATATCCCCCCTCTTTATAAAATGCTTTTTTTCAGTAAAAGTTGTGGATTTTTGCTCAGATCACAAAAAAACAAACATTTTTTTGCTGAATCGGGAAAATATATGATTATTAAGGGGGAATTAACTGATTTTTTTAGGGAAAAGTATGTGAAAGGAAAAACTTTTCGTTTGATTTCCAATTTCTCATTTTTCCCCTATATCCATCGAATATCATTTCTTAGAATTGCACACCCCTGTTTTTACCGCTGAAGCCCCACCCTTATTATTTATATAAACTTTCTTTCATCATGATCATTTTTTTTAAATAATACTTGGTGATACAATTAACAGGGATTAGGGGTCAGCCTTTCTAATCAGTATAAAAAAATATTATGGAAGGGGCCGTTTAATGAAGCTTTTGTCGTCCGCTCCTTCCATTCGTTGTAAAACGATGTCGAATATTCGAAAATCTATCCGTTAACTTCAGCTAACCAATATTGTATAGGAAACTTTAGAATTCACTAAATGATATCTTATCCATCTTGGATTGTTTCTCCGGGCATTCTGAAACATAGTTCTATACCCAGAACTCTATGGAGAGAAACCTTAAAAGAGAGGTTGGAGCAATCCCGGCCCTAAGCTTCCAAACAGCTTTAATACACCTTAGAAATAGGCAATTTTTTAAATGAAAACAAATTGTGTCCTATTAAAAAAAATTTGATAAATGAACATCATAGTAATCTTATTTTTATATTAAAGCATATTTTTTTCTCTGCAATCTAGATTTGATTAGAATAATGAAGATTATTAATTGTTCCATGAAAACAGAAAGGTTTTCGACCATTCGACATCGTTTTAGCCCTAGCGGAAGCATCGAATGACATCATGTTACATCAACAACCCCTTCTAAAATTAAAAGCTATATATGTATTTTTAAGGCTGGGTTTCCCCCAGTGATAATTCGACAAGCTGACCGAGAGCTTTACTATAGATATTTATCTCTAGCTAATCAGGGAGATATTAGACCATTCGTCAGGTAAACATATATTCATATATATTCGTCTATTTATGAAATTTAGATTTTAAAACGAAATAAAAATGTTTTTCCAACAAAAATCCCTAAAAACTTGTACCTTTTAAGGAATAATTATTGTTTAAATATATAATTTTAATTTCTAGACAATATTTAATATTCTATTTCTGTAATATTTTCAAAATATTTATTTTCTTAATTGTAAGATGCTGATTTTCAAGCTGTCAGAAAAGTTAGTCTGCATCTTTATAAATAAAAATTAAAGAGTTGATCAAAGGCTGAGAGTATTAACTTTAAAAATTTTAAATTTGATATTTTAAAGTGAAAAAGAAACTGAAAGGGTAATTATAAGATTTGTTTAAAAAAGATAATAGGAATAGTAAGGAAAGGAAGAAAGTGAATGTCGAACACTTCCTGTTAAAATGTTGCTCAAGATATTTTTATTTGAAATTGTTGTAGCAAAATGTGTTTGAACCATTTAATTAGAGTGAGGGAAAAAAACAGGGATAATCGATGTTTTATACAAAATTTTCAAAATTATTATTTCGTTCGGATTTTAGGCATAAATTAGATAAAAGGTGATAAAAAACTTCAAAATATTTTTGGAACATTGAAAATAAAATATCCGCGAAACCAATTTTTTTTCAATAATGAAATTTTAAAAAAATTGTTGGGGTAATGTTTTTTTTTAGTTTTTAAAAATTTCTAAATAACTCATCTAAATTTGAATAAGATAAAGCTAAAAAATCCGCAAAAAATTACGAGTGGAAAAATGCAGTAAATGTTATTAAATTATAACCCTAGAAATGTTATGACTTCAAAAATGCAATTAATTGGCTTACATTGTTTGTTATATCTCATTAAATTTTTGACAATTTTTTTATGAAATTTTGGAAGAAAAAAAACGAGTAAACAATTCTCAACAATTTTTCAAAAAGTAAAATTTTTTCAAAAATAATAGGTTTCGCGAATTTTTTTTATTTTCCAAAAATATTTTTGAATTTCTTTTAACACATTTTATTTTATCTATGCCTAAAATCCGATCAAAAATCATCGATAATCCCTATTTTTTTGCCTCACCCTGTATAATTTCGGCATTTTATTATAACAAAAGATGATTAAGAAAATGACAATGATTTAACTGTGTTCTGCTTATAACACTATGTTTATATGTTTGTGTACCTAGGTTCATTGCTCACTGTACAGAGAAGACTTTGGATGCATACATATGGGCAGCCAGGGAGTACAACGATGCAGATAAGGTAAACTTCACACAGTACACGGTACACTGTACAGTGTACAGTGTACACTGTGCACTGTACACTCTATACACTATACACTCTGTACATTATGCACACTGTACACTATACACTCTATACAGTATACACGCTTAAGATTTGATAACTTTTTTAACGAATAATTTCAAAAACTTTGACCCGATCAAGCAAAGTTTATGTTCAGATATAACCAGAAAACTCTGAAATAGAATGTCGACTTTAAGACTCAAGTTGTAACTTTTAATAGTCCAATAAACATGAGGCACAGCAATTGTGCAGTGTGAACAGACCCATTCCACGTAATAAGTGTTTAAATAACTACCGACTAAAGCTATTTGCTTTGTTACAACATCAAATGCTTTTTAGTATTGCTTTCATGTCGTCTTCCTATTCTACAGTTTTCTGTTTATCACTGTAGTATACTAGCTGAAGTGTCTGACGTTGCCCGTGGAATTAAAAGATTGAATTTTGAAAGGACATTTCTATATTATTACTGGGATATCTGTTTCCTAATAAAATCAGCCAGTTTGGTCCAGTCGTTTGGCCAGCTATATATAATATAAACATAAATATATCTATATATGTGCGAAGAGCTTTATTATATAGATAGATATTAGATAAAGGAATACAAATAATAAAACTTCACACCTGCAAATTTGATTAATTGATTATAATTTATTAAATTTATTTTATCAATTATTTTTGTTTAATTTGATGTTTATTCAGATTGAGCCTGGAGCTGACCTCCCTTTAAACCTAATAGAACATGGAGTAGATCAGATTAAAGAAAACAGGTTAATTTTTTCGTTTTTTATCTAATAAGTTTTCAAAAGTTGTCAAAGGAAGCTAATTAGTAATTAATCTTAAATAAGTGATATTATTTTTCTCAAATTATAGTTTTTAAACCTCTGAACTCACTAAAAGTTAATTTAATTTGTTTATTGTTAATTGTTTACTTACAAATAAGTTTAACACACATGTAGTATATTATTTATATATTTAAGTCAACACTATAAGCCAAATTTTCATGCAAAGAATATACTTTGATTAATTTAAGTTAGTTAACGATTGATTTTGCTTCGTTCTGGTTGATATTTACTTTCAGAGTCAAAGTTTAGCATATTTAAAACTTTTAGAAAATACAATATTGAATTATATTTAAAATTTGGTGTCGATGATGATAAAACCTCTAAGAGTTAATAATATAGATGTTAGTTCCACATTTTATTGAAAATTATATTTTAGTCTGGGTTGACCCTCGTCAGTTCTGACCCAGGGACCCCTCCACCCCTCTATTCCCTTATAGTATTACAAATCTATATATAACATTTAATACACTTTTGGAAAGCCCTTGGGCTCTACTTTAAGAATCTGCAACAAAATTTGCAAATTTGCAAAATTTCAAATATTTATTGCAATATCTAGTTATTAAGCAAAATATGTGCAAACAAAAAGTGCGCGAAATATGATAAATTATACATATTTAAAAATCCTTTACCACGGCAAATACAAATATGCAAAAATATTTGCAAAATTTTCAAAATGTGCCAATTCTCTTTCAAGACATCTGTGCAAAAATCTATGCAAAATTCTTTGTAAAAATTTTGTTCAAGGCTTTCTAAACAGCTATAAAAAGTTTAAATCTAATGACTGGAAGTAGGTCTAAATATGGATTAAGTCTGGTGTAGGTAAAATAAGTCATTCAGGCAGTATGACTGAGGACTCAGGCAGTAGGTATAAATGCCCTGCTTTGAGCCTTATGTGTTACTTGGAAAAGTCAAAAAATTTGAACAACCTCAGACCAATACTTTTTGAGTTATCTCAAAAAAAANGCCCTGATAGGTTTAACTGGGTTAATTTATTGGAACTTAACGTAAAGGAGCTCAAGCCTAAAATCTCAGATTGAAGGATTTAAAGTAATAATTATCATGATTATTATTATTAAAATAAAACTTTATTGTAGAGATTACAGCAATCTACCTCCTAAAGATTCATTCCTGGACTTCAGTGGGTCGGAGGACAGATTAGAGGATATAGTTATATATGCGGAGGATACCAAGCAGCGGATTATTCCAGTTTATACAGAGGACGAAACTGTTATTAAGACCGAGCATGTTCAATAGAAAATAGTTTAGAATTCAACGACGACTTTTAGACCAAAGATATTTTAGTAAATTCACATATTTATTTTTAGATTATTTGTCAAGTTTTGGGAACTGAATAGATCGATATTAGGTCGTTTCATATTCCATTTTTTCTTAGCGACCACTGTCCTGGCTCATTATGTACAAAACAGCTTCATAACATGGATGGAATTTATTTGAGAACTGCTGCAATCAAATAGATTATCAAGTACAGAGAAATGGACCAAATTTACATGACGTCACAAGTGTCAAGTGTAACAAGGAAGACAACATTTTCTCTCATTAGTTGACTTGTTTTCCACTATTAAATAAAAAAGTGTAAAAAAGTAAATGAAAAACACAAAATTTCACGTAATTCGCTGTAAGATAAGCACTTTATTATCACGATTATTAAAAATTTTATCGGACACATAAAATTGTTGAAATTTGTGACGTAAGAATACAATACAGTTGTACTGAGAGTGTACAAATTCTACATTGCCATCTATTGTACTTGATAATCTATTTGGCTGCAATTAAATACAAGGGATTGAAGAGGTTACAAGTTTAAAAGTGGCATGTTTAATTCTCAACTGCACCCTTCAAACTTTTGTCTGAACAAGAACATTGTTGTATCCCTTTTTTCCATCTTAAAATTTCTTTCAATGACGGTTCGTAATGAAGGAAATTGGAAGATTATTAGTTCTAGACAGAACACAACAATTATTGTTACTCAGATAAAGACCTTAATTGGTACTGCTGATAATCGGACATTGCAATGTTTAAAACCCATGATTACAAGATAAAATAGCTGTTATCATTGAATAACTTTGAGGCCGAATTTAATGAATTTAAACAGCGTCGCTGATCTGCCAAAAACCGGTTCCAATTGTGAATCTCAGGATCAAGCATTTATCTATTTAAATATGCCCTTATCGGATATCAAGATCAAGCGTTCAATATCCACACAAAGAAGTTATAACGATAAGACTAGTTGAAAGCAATCGCTAAAAATGAACGATATATTCCAAATCACATCAGTGATCGACGGTATCGGTTTAAAAACTTTTCAATTGTAAAAATCTTGACTAAGTTTCTTTACGACATATTTATTTATTCTGGGGCGTGCTGTTTAATTATGTGCTANGTTAAGAACGAAAAAGTACTAATCCAATTGTAGTCTGTCAATTTTCCCTTTTAATATTGATGAAGTTTTAAAATTATGAATTTAAAGATGTTTTTTTGTATTTTTTTCAAACTAAGCTTTTAGGGATTTTTCTGTTAAATTGGTGCTTTTTTAAATTATCGACATTTTTTCTGCTAATTTTTCATCTTGGACGGTCCATGGTGACTGGGGTCAAGTGAGTTGCACGCACCTCTGCCCCTTTAGTAAAAGTAAATTGAACCTACATGAAGCATGAAGTCTGACCGCGTCAACCTTGTTGCACCGGCTAGTCCTGTCCATAGGGCTAGGTACAGTACAAACTAAGAAGGAAAGGTTGACCCGGCTCGGAAATTCAAATGTACTACGGCTGCCAGTGATGGAGAAAAGTAATTTCGGTTTACTTTGTGAAGCCCTTTAAGATATTCTAGAAGTGTTGATCAAAGCGTTCTTGCAAATGTAATTTGTCAATTACTCTTGAAAATCATTAACTTGTCAATAATAACATTGGAAAACGATATTCCATTTTAATTAATTTTCGTAGATTTCGAAATTTCAACTTTGAAATCTTTAAAATAAACGTACCTTAAAAGCTTGTTCACCTTTTTTATTCTTTACCCAAAATTTCATTTATTTTTCTTAAATTTAGCAAGTAAATCCCTGGAAAATATAATCTGAAGGGGAAGATTTCTAGGAAAATGTTCACTTGTCCTGAGCGCGATTCGCGAACGGGATGACGCAGTTAAACGACTTATGTTCTTTTTCTTACATAATTGAATAAATTTAAAAAGTTCATGGAACCACAGCGGTAAATATTATGAATACATTTTTTACTCATCTTAAGCAATTTCACATACAGGGTGTCACAGCATAGGAAGCTAAACAGCTGAGAGATTCGCTTTAGTCTTCCTAGTTAAAATTAATTCTTGCAAAGGTTTCCTATGGTCAGAAACTCTAAAGAAAAACATTCTAATATTTTAACAGTTTTTTTGATAAAATATCTCGTGATGGAAAGTGACAGGTATAATTTGTACACATAAAGAAATAATGTTCTCAATTTATTTCACAATTTACAAAAGAAAAAGTGAACATGAAAAATGTTGTTTTGTTGGAATTTTTTTTTTTTAAATCTTTAGAAAGGGGTTTGGCCAGGTCTTCTAAACTGTAAGCGTAATTAATCTTATTTTCAGTCTGAACCCTAATCATGATATTTCACATATCACTGAAAATATGAACCTTAGAGATTGATGTTAAAAAACAACTCTCTTTAAAATAAAAAAATATTTTGGGTCTACTTTCTTAAATTTTGATGTAAACCTTTTAATTTTAATCATCTTTTTGCAGGTTTCTAGACAAACTTGGATTTTTTAACGATATTTTAAACCCCATTTTCTCAAAGACGGCTATTCACCAGATTTGTTTGAAACATGTTTTTAAATTGCAGCTAACCCAATACATTAATTTTCCAAAACAAGTTGGGGGTAAACTTCAGTGAAACCTTAAATTTGTCATGTGGGGCTGTGGAGAAGTGAAAACTATGATTTTTAGGAGGAATTCAGCCTTTACCAGGCCACAAAAGGTCCAGGAATTAAAATTAAATTCTTCATTAGATGGTTTTATTTTTAAAATTATTCCAAAGCTAGTTTTAAATTAATTTATCAGGAATATACAATCAGAGCTGTAAACTTTAGAATTGAATATCTACAGCGTGTCCCAATTAACATGAGAATTCAGTGACGAATTCGATATCGTCTTTGTTATGAATTAGCATTGTAATACCTTATTTATAAAACCATAATATTATTATGTCTGCTAGAGTTTATATAATGAAAACGGTAAATGGCTGTGAAGATGTGTCTATAATGTCTCCGCAAGATCAACAGTGAAGACGGATAAGCTTACTCTGTTTGTATACTGTAATTTTCTTGTTTTACTATGTACAACCGTATGCTGTCAAAACATAAACATACATATTGTAAACATAGCAGACGAAAATCTTACAGATTACGCTTTCTCAGTATAGGTATCACTATACTAAATTTAATAAAAGAATTATTTTAAAATACGTTATCGAATTCGTCACTGAATTCCCATGTTTATTGGGACACCCTGTATAATCTCGATTGCCTAATTTGAATATCCAATGTGGACACTTTTAATTTCCTTCTTAATTTCTCTCTTTTTGGATATCCTTACTTCGTTGAACCAGTAAGAGTCCACACATTAAATGGCGCGCAAAATTTAGAATTTCCCGACTTCTCTAATTGGCGTTCACGGTTTCTCCAAACTTCACCTCGATTGGCCAGTTATATACACTTCTGTGAATAAAAACTTATATTAAATTTAGCTTGAGATTAACAATTTTAAAGTTTTCAGCTCAGAGCGTATGCAGGGCGTTTGCAGATAGGAGGTATGGGGGTGGGAGGATGGTAACCATGGTTAACTTTGGGAACCTTATTTTTCGCTTTGTCCCCCCCCCCTCACATCCCATCTGTATACCCCCCTGCATCCAATAAAGGGTGAAGTATATAAGTATGATAGAAATCTGGGATCAAAGGATTAAGAGGATTATAACTCTTTTAAGTAGATAATCAAAAATAAATTTATATTAATTGTGTTTTCATTAGATTATACAATTAGTCTCTGGACAGGGGCGTTAGAGGGGAGGGGGACTGGCCCCCCCCTACGCGTGCCCCAACTGAAGGGGGGGGGCACACATATAAAAATACTATAAAATATCATTTTTGCCCTCAAATAAAAAGTTTCATAAAAAAGCTTTACTCAATACTGCCTTCAGTGTAAATATATATTTTTGATATGATTATACAATATGTATCATTTCTTTGAAAATATAGATATTTATTAAGAAACGTTTCCATTTCTATTTTTCATCCATAAAAGCTTACAACACAGTATTAAGAGGAAGTGTCTGATGAGTCCACTTAAGAAAATTACATAAATAATTTATTAACACTTAAGTTATATGGAACTGTGAATATGATCGAATAGTTAACATAGTTAAAAAAGTGACCCCCCCCCCCCCTGCACAAATGCTCTCGTACGCCCCTGTCTCTGGATTTCAATAGTTCTTTTAACAATGAAGATATATCAGGAGTTAGAATTAAAAGTTAACTTAAAGGGAAATAGAAAGTTTTTTTTTTTTTTTTTAAATCATGACATTTACAATTAACTATTAGATACTACAGTTAATTTAAAATTAGAAATTTTATTTTAATCCATGACATATAGACAAAAAAACATTAAATAGTGTATAGACCAAAGGGACAGTCCCTTTACGCTCAAATCAAAGGACTAAAGAGGATTATAACTCTTTTAGTAGATTATCAATAAAAACAAATGTATTATTTTTGTTTTCATTAGATTATACAAGTGGTCTCTGGATCTTATTAATTTTTGAGCATTGAACATTGAACATATCTATCAGGAGTTTGAATTGAAAGTTAACTTAAAGGGACTGTATACAATTTCAAGAGTGGTATGTCCGATTTACAATGGTCCCCTTATAACTTTTGTCTGAGCTATACTGATGCAGTTATCTGTAAAATGACTTGCGGAATATTGAAGTTGGAGAGAAAGAAAGAAATTGTTAGAATTTAACACTTTTCCAGCGAGAGAATACGACGATATCTTCCTCATTGTTGCTCTTTTGAACGTTTAAGGGGTACCATTGTGAGTCTAAATAATAATTACGTCAATTTAAGAATTCTCGAGATTATGAGTATTTCAATTTCAGTATTAGAACTCGACGTAAATTCGATAATAACACGCAAAATGGGGATATCGTTTCGCGATTTCGCATTTTTAACGAAAAAATTTGTTCCAATTGATAAAATAATCTTCAACTTTTAATCAAAGGATTACATCTGAACCGGCAGAAGTAAAGAGGCGCAACTAGGGGGGGGCGGGCGGCCGGGCGCGCGCCCTCCCCTAGCACCTGAGAGGGTCAATAGTCCTAGTTGCGCCTCTGCAGAAGTTAATTCAGCGACGTAGCTCAAATTCATAAAAGTCGGTCACAGAGCTGGGCAATTTTTTGGGGGATTATTAAAAAATATAGCTTTGTAACAGTGGCTGAATTCCATATTTAAAATGAATATCTTCCGCTTAGCCTGTCTAGGATTTTAACACAAAAGTTTAGACCTTAGGCACATTTCAAATTACACTTTTTCCGGTTTGCACTGCAAGATAAAAACGGACAGATTTTTTTTGAACAAACATGATTTTTAATATGGTGTGAACAGTGAATCAATAGGATAAACTCGACTCCCAGAAAAATACTAAATAAATTTATATTTTAAATATATCTCGCTTAACAAATTTACAATAAAGTACATTCATACAACCTTAGTACATAAAGTACATACAGAACCAACAAAAACAATATCACGATTGACACATGTAATAAAAGTAATTCACATAAAAGTATTATCATAACTATCATGCAAAAAGGCATTCAAAAACTTGATATTTGGTCAAATAGGGAAACTTTCTGACAACTTAAACAAATTTTGTATATTATCATAACTCATTCTTTGAAACGTTTTATGAAATGAAAAATGCGCAAATTAAGTTTTCCAAGGGTTTAAATTCAAACAATTAATTTTTGGCTCAGTTTCATTTTGTTTTACATTCAACCCCAAGGAAAACTTATTTTTTTGCCGCGCAAATATTTCATTTTCTCTCATTAAACTTAAACTTTATTTTTTTTTTTGACTCACCCTGTATATATAGATATATGTCGGCTATAGCTGGCCAAACAGGGGTTTCAAGGGCTAAATAATTTCTAAATATTTTTTTCAAAAACTTAAGTTTTTTTAAAATTCGTTTTAAATTACACGGGCAACGCCGGGCACTCCAGCTCGTTAAAAGATATTAACGAAGCTCCATTAAAGGTCATTGGTTGTTAGCATATGAAGCTCCATTAAACTTCAGTGGTTGCCAGCATAAGAAGCTCCATGAAACCTTAGTGGTTGCTGGCATATGAAGCTCCATCAAACTTCAGTGGTTGCTAGCATATGAAGCTTTATTAAACTTCAGTGGTTGCTAGCATATGAAGGTCCATTAAACCTCAGTGGTTGCTAGCAAGCTCCATTAAACCTCAGTGGTTGCTAGCTTGTGAAGCTCCATGAACCCTCAGAGGTTTTTAGGATATGAAGCTCCATTAAAATTCAGTGGTTGCTAGCATACGAAGCTCCAATTCTTGGGCTCCTTCCGGATTTCTAAATCTCTAATATAATAAATTATGAAGGTCAGGAATTGAAAAAAAAACATTGTTTTTATCCATTTTTAAAGATAAATTTAAAGTTTTGTATACATTAAAAACCTTCTTTATATAATTTATTTCATAAAAAAAATTTAAATTTTCTTGCCATTATTATTTGCCACTATTTTTCAAAAGAATGTCTGAATGAAAAAGAACAACGAAAAATCTTAATAAAATGATTTTACCCTAAGCTTATTGATGATTTGGGATAACAGAGAGGACAGGTAATCTTTTACATCTACAAAAAAACACAATAGTATTCAGGGTGTCCAAAAACACAATAACAAACAGGGTGTCTAAAAACACAATAGTATTCAGGGTGTCTAAAAACACAATAATTTACAGGGTGTCTATAAACACAATAATATACAGGGTGTCAAAAAACACAGGGATTATGGGTTCGAAGCTTTTTGGGGTAAAAAAAAACATTTTATAAATCTAATACTCTGATTGAAATGGATCATATTGATAAAAATACTAAGTTTTTTTATAGAAACGAGTTTAAAGAGAATTAATATTTTTGCAAAATTTCGTATTAAAAAAATACAGATATGGAATTATTTACTTTTCTTCATATTGTTTGAAATAGTTTTTTAAATACAGGAAGACCCATAAAGTTTAATACTTATAAAGACGACTGTACGAATTTTCTTCAGAATTTTATAATTCCTAAAGAGTATGTATGTTTGGGACGAGTACACTTGATTTAATTTTTTTAATTATTAATCAGTTTACCAACAAAATGCTACCAAATGTAGCCTTCATACTGTCAGATGTAAAGAGTTTTAAGCTAAATGCTAATCCCTCAATGGAAGGTCTACAGGGAATGACCAACACGTTGAATATCAGAGAAGAAGTAACTTGATCCTTAAGATCAAAGCTTAATATTCCGAAATTTCCACGAAAAAACGTCTTACTTTAGAAACTTATATTTTTAAGAAAAAGAAAGAGTGTAGAAAACAGTAAATTCGCTATTAATGATTTAATCAAATAGATTGTTAAGTACAATAGATGGCAACGTAGAATTTGTACACTCTCAGTACAGTTGTATTCTGTCGTCACAAGTGTCAATTCAGTTTTTGTGTCCGACAAAATTATTAATAATAGTGATAATTTTAGAATAAAGTGCTTTTCTTACGGTAAAATAAGTTCAATTTTATGTGTTCTTTTGTCTCTGTTTTTACACTTTTTTATTAATCTTGGAAAACATGTCAACTAATGTGAGACAATTTTGTTTTCCTTGTTATATTTGACACTTGTGACGTTATGTACAATGGTTCATTTCTGTGTTGCCACCTATTGTATTTGATAATCTATTGGATTTAATAAGTTTTAGGTTGACACATTTTTTAAAAATTGTTTGAGAAACAAAGAATTGATATTAATAAATATGCTTTTTGTCGTAGAAATAATTGAAAAGAAATTATTACAAACTTTATTATTGTATAATAAAACTTTACAAGCTTGTAAAGAAACGTTCAGCCTGCAACAGTTTATGTAACTAGAGTGTACTTTATGAGTAATAATTACTCACTTCATCGTGAATTTCATAATGAACGTGCTATAAAGTAATCATCGTGCAATAACGTTAAATTAGCTGTACATTATAGTACATGAGCTGAAAAGTTTTGCATTGTTCACGGATTTTCTGAAAAAAAATTTAGGATATCCAAAATATCATTTTTCAATTGAAATGAAAATAAAATAGAAATCAACTTATTTTGACTTCTGCTTTGTTTCAAAGCTTATTTGATCTAGAAACAAACATTAAAATAGGACAAGTACACAAACAGAAAATTTCTGTCCAAAACTTTATAACACTGCGAACCAAAATAACAGTGTTATAAAAAGTTATTTCAAATAATTCTTTTTATTCTTTTGTTTGAATCTTAAAACTTGAACACCACTTAACAGATTAAAAACTTTTTAATTGATTCTTAAACAAACACAATTTTTTGTGATCAAATAAAAAGGAACGAGAACGAAACGATTTAGCTGAAGGCCCTTGTTATAGAACGGAACGAAACGAATTTCAAAAAAGTCGGAACGTGCCCAGCCTACCTAAAACCACGTTGTCTAGTGCTGGGCACGTCAGGAATCAGCACTTTAAAATCAGTTTGGTAACGGTGCACGGGTTTATATTTTATTGAAAAATCATTTCCCCGGCCCCCATCTTTGAAAATGATTTTCCTCCCGCAATATATGCACTGAATATTTTTTTTCGGGTAACCTTCGATGAATTAGGATTGTTAATCGTCTTTTAAACGATCGAAAAAAACTATCGTTTTTTGTTCTGCTTTTAAATGTTTTATTTTTATCAAGAGAAATAACCTGTGTGTTTTCTGATCTAAGGATTTTCCGACCAAAAATGTATTTTGTCTTAAGAAGGTAGTTAACGATTATTAACGAAGGATCATCGTTAACGTAAGAATTTTTCGAAAAGCTAGTTTTTAAAAAGCGATCTTCGTTTCGTTTTTCGTTTTTAAAACGAAACGATAGTTTTTCAAAAAAGTTATAACGATCAATCAGCTATTCCCATTGCTGAATATGGTAAAATAAATGATTTTATGGGGAAGGTAAAATAATTTTTTGGGGAAAGTGTACAAAATAATTGCTTTTTGATCCCCAAATCATCCAAAATGAGTACCATAGTCCCTTCCCCTTCCAGGGGGGGGATTTTTAAAATTATACACCAATTCATCACGGTGAGTTGATTAAACAGAACCAGAACTTATTTGTTGTTAATCTCGATATCACGTGGTGTTCTTACCCCGCAGTGCTAAGTGCACTCTAGTATGCCGAGTCCATTAGCGCAGCTCATCCAATCAGGGTTTAGCCCTGTGTTTGGTGCCTATTCTGAACCAATAGAAATTGCATGGCGGTAACATCTATCTTTCTATATATCTCACTATCCAATTAGAGATAAATCCTTATATCGGCGCTATAACTGTAAATGGAAATATTTATTTCTACTGAAACTACAGTGAGTGTTCAAAATAAACGATTTATTACACAAAAAATTACGACCTCAGTCCTATTCGTAAAACTGATCTAATGGTTCGGTCCTTATCCCAAAGGACTATGACTTTTTATTATAATTTGACCTATTCAACATATTTTTTTTCGTCTTGGTGACTAGATAACTTGGTAGGAGTAAGCAGTTGAATTTTAATAGTTTTCATTTTCACTGTGAATAAATAAAAATTCTACTATAACTATTTCATATTTGCAAACTTATTTTCATTTTCGTAATTCATATTGCTTTAAATGTCCCCCCTCCCTACCCCATCCTCCTCCCCACCAAACAAGTTTTAAAATTTAATTGAAAATTGAAAAGTTTCGAAAGTTACAAGACCACAAGTCCCACAAGCTTCTAATGAATATGAAAACAGTTATAGTACAGTGCAAGGCAAGTGCAATTCATGTCATAGATCAAAATAGTTTAGAAATTGGAAAACAGATCAATTCATAACATAGATCAAAACAGTTTAGAAATTGGAAAACAGATCAATTCATAACATAGATCAAAACAGTTTAGAAATTTGAAAACAGTTCAATTCATAATATAGATCAAAACTTTTATTTATAAAATATAAGTTAATAGTTTATAAAAAAAATATATTTCAGTGCTGACCAGAAAACAATGGAATAGAAAGACGACGCTTTAGTAATACTTTAGTGTTTATGACAATGATACAAAGCAAATATATGTTTTACTAGACTAATTGAATCAATAATTTAGTGAAATGAGCCTGATTACACTGCATAATTGTTGTGGCGCATGCTTAATGGAGTTTTAAAGTTATAGCTTGATTCTGAAAGTCGTCTTTCTATTTCAGAGTTGTCTGGTTAACACTGTTTTAGAAGAATAATTCAGAAGGCTTGCAAGTTTAAAAAGAGGTTTTTTTTATTTTAGGGACAAAAACTTTAATTCGGTGGTATAAGACCAAAGGGAAAAAAATGTTTAAAATTGACTGGAAATTCTGTTATCAAACTACAAAAGAACCGTTCTGGTGTCAGTTAAAAACAGTTGTATAATGCTCCTATCTGTTATGTTAATTCAAATAACCGATCATATACCTTATATTATAGAAAGGAGCATGTTAAAATAATTGCTCAATCAAAAATATTTGTTTGACTTTTTTAATCTGACGTGGGGCCAGAGGTAAGAAAATAGGAGAGAAAAATCTTGTATTCATATAAACATTTTGGCATAAATCTTAACTTTACAACTTTCTGATGTTTGCACCCGACAGTGAGCTTAACATTTAAGAATAAAATGCATGGAACAAAATTTTTAAAAGCTTTGAAAGTTAGGTTTATTCAATGCAAAAGCTTTAAAGGAAGAAAATATGCAAGCTTTAACTTCAAAATTCAAACTTAAAGATTTCTTTTTGTTAGAATAAGAAGGTATTCGAAAATGAACTAATGCGAATGGAAAGGGATGGGAATGGGAAGACATGGAATTTGGAAAGAATAGGAATAAGATATGGAAATAGGACAAAATTGGAATGGGAACAGATGAGATTATACTGGGAATGGGAAGAAATGGAAATGGGAAGGGATGGGAATGGGAATGATGGAAATGGAAAGATATGGGAATATTAAAAGATGGGAATTGGAACAGATGGGAATGGTAAGGATGGGAATGGTAAGGATGGGAATGGGAAGGGATTGGAATGGGAAGGGATTGGAAAGGGGTTGGAACGGGAATAGGAATGGAGGGAATGGAAAGAGATGGGAATATGAACGGATGGAAATGGTAAGGAATGGGAATGAGAAGGAATGGGAAAATGAAAGGGTCTAAGACTGTCTTCTTACCCTGCCATACATTTGAACCAAGCTGGAGACTCATAGCTACCCTTACATCTGAATACAAAGATTTTTTATTTAACTGAATATAGATCAGGGATTGAAACATTCAGACTTTTTTTAAGCTGTTGCCTAATGGGTAGTTAAAATCATTAAACAACTTAGAAAGACTATATCTATACCTTACAATATCATTGATATGCAGAACATCAAACATGTTGAGAAGAATACGCGGGATGTGGCAGGTCAGGAAGACGACTACTACACAGACCAACACGATAGCAAGGTTCAGCTCACTTGTCGCCTCTTGTTGTCTAGACAATTTAATACTTAAAAAAAATGAGAAATCAAAATTTTGATAATTTCAAAATTAAATGCATTCAATTTATAAATACTTATTTTAATTTTAATTTTGCTTTGGACCATCTCTGGATCCAATTGGTTTAGCTGTTATTATTTTGAACAATCACGAAAACTATATACAAGGCCCTCAGGTTGCTTCATAATTACTTCTCAATTCTAATCATTTTGGCTTATATGTGTTGTTTTTATCTTATCTTACAGGGAACCCACAAATTAACATGAGACTAAAAAAGATGACTGAAAACTCATTTAACAGATTTCGATCTAAATGTTACATTTGGTATTCTGCCTTCAATATTATATTTTGATGGTTTACTAAATAGTTTGTCAAAGAAAAAATGCTTTCAAATGCACGGAAGCAGTTATGTTTGAAAAAGAGCTCAGTAAATTCCTTAGAGTCGTCTCTTAAGTCTCATCCTTTATAGGTAACCCTGTACTAAACTAAATTTTTCAGAAACATAATGTTTTCCCTTTGTTAGCTCTGACTAGTCATAACTAAGCCCGGAGGGGCAATGTCAGATCCCACACAAAAAATATAAATGGAGATTTATACCTTCTGGAGCCTACTCCAGTTTGTATCATCCTGCCACGCATATCACGGATTCCCTGGAAATAATAAAAAAATAGAAAATTTGATTTTTTATATTTAATAAAGAGCCAAAAAATCAAATCAGGAATGAAAAATTTAATGAAACAGTTTTTTGTCAGTTTCGATGTGACCAGTATGGACTCAATAGTTGGTGGTTGCCACAATCACTGCTATAACTAAAGCCAAGTTGTCGGTTGGTAAATAGGACTTGATCACACACCCACCATGAGCCTCTGCCATGCAGAAACAAGCCTCCCAGATTTTCTAGGAAGACCGAGCAAGCCAAGCCTTTGTTATGTTAACTGTGTCTCCATTATGCAGTGAACGAGTCTCCACCATGCAGAACAACTTTTTTAAATCTTGGTTTTTATTTTTGTTTGATGTAGTGGCATAAGAATTTTACTAAAGATTAAATTTATTTATTGATTGTAATGATTAAAAAATATTTATGGACTTAAAAAGTGGTTTATAAGATTTGTACTAAAACTTTAGACATTTCTTACGCAGAAAGGAAGATATTTGGAGAAATGTTTTTGGAGTAAATTTAATTTGTTTTGTTGTAATCTTTGATCTAAACAATACCTTTTTGAAAAATATTAAGATCAAAATAAATCATACAAATTTTCTAGATTTAATTTGAACTACAAAAAAAGGTATTGCTTATATCAAAGGTTATAAAATATGAAATGAAATTCAATTTAAATATTTTTCTATAAATATTTTTTTTTCATGTAAAGAATGTTCAAAGTTTTATATATTATTATTAGGAACAGTTTATGATAATTGATAAATACTTCTTACTTTTGAAAAAACCTCTCATACCACTATGTCAAAGAAAATTATTAACATTTTTAATTACACATCAAAACCAAGATTTAAAAAAATCTGTTCTGCATGGTGGAGGCTTGATCACTGCATAGCGGAGGCTTGGTCTGACGAACAATCTGAGTCCTGATAAGCAGTCAATCTCAGGGACAGAACTTCAGATAAGCTCCTAGCCATGGGTTAAACAAAGGCCTGCACAGGAAACCCGAGCCTGTGGATCTAGATGGCTTTCAAGCCCAGAATACAAGAAGATCTTAGGAAACCCAAACCTGTGACGCTGAATAGAGAAGAATACAGGAAACCCATCACTGAGCACACAGAAAACCCAACCTATGGTTCTGAATGAAGAATATTCTAGGAAACCCAACCTGTGGAGCTGAGGTAACTGTAGTAGCAGCATATCTACATTGATTTATTTCTTTGTTTCTTTTATTTCATTCACTTTTAACCCTATCCCTGCTGGGGTACTTGAAAACCAGGATATGCTGGGGGCCCCCCCCCTCTAAATCCCCATGTTTTATGTCCAAATATGACAAATGATACATCATTAGAAAGCTCTTGTGCTCTACTTTTAGAATCTGCAAAAAAATTTGCAAATTTGCAAAAATTGAATTTTTTTATTGCAAAATCCAGTTATATAGTAAAAATGTTTGCAAAAAAAAAATTGTCCAAAAAATGAAAAATTATACATTTTTGAAAAGCCCTTGACCATGCCATTTCAAATATGCAAAAAATTTTGCAAAATTTTAAATTTCCTGATTTTTAATCAAGAAAAACTAAAAATGTGCAAATTTCCTTTGACAGGTTGTTTGCAAAAAATATGCAATTTTTTTTCGCAAAACTTGTGCAATCCGTTTTCTTATGTCATAGGCTTTCCAAAAAGCTAAATTTTATCCAAATCTGACAAGTGAAAGTGGGTCAAAACAAAGATTTAGTTTGTTACAGGCAAAAGCAGTCAATCAGGCAGTGTGCCTGAGGACTCAGGAAGTTAGTATTAAAGCCCGGTTTTAGGCCTAAAGGGAGGGCTTTGGGTATGTAAGAAAAGTCAGAAAATTTCAACAGCCTCAGACCAATACTTTTTGAGTTATGTAAAAAAAACTACAGGGGGGGGTCAAATTGACCCCCCCCCCCCAGCAAGAATAGGGTTAATAGAAATGTTAAACTATTTGTTCTTTTATTGGTGCTAGACTTATGATTACTAGAATATTGATACCCTCTTTTTGTTGGTTCCTTTCTTTTCTAACAGTTGACCAAAAGTGTCCTTTTGCGATCTGTCTTAACCAGGTAATTGCATCAGGATTCAGGAGCATACTCATGGGTTAATCAAGCGGGTGAGAGCTAGAAAATTGTTTTTGACCGCTTGGAAATTGTTAAATATGTAAAGTTTCTGCAGGAAATATCAGTTTTTGGTATTCTTGGATCACAATAAAAGAAAAAAACAATCAAGGAGTCTATGGCTAGGGATGTTAACGTTTTCATTTTTTTTTAAACAATCGTTTCGTTATGAAAATGACGACGAAAAAATCGAAAACGAAACGATCTTTTTTAGAAACTATTGTTTTTTTCAAAAGTTTGTTTTTTAAAAATGGTGGTTTTTAAAACGATCGTTTTTCAAAATGCTCGTTTTTCAAAACGATCGTTTTAAAAAAATTTGTCGTTTCGTTAACGATCGTTAGCGAAGAGAGGAAACCGACCAGAAGGGCATCATTGAGTAGTTTTTAAGAAAATATCAAGAAGTTTTAACTCCCCCACAACTGTTAAACTTCATGTAAGACAACATTCAATGAAGTTGCATGACATTTTTTTCCAAAAACGACTGTTTTTTAAACTACGTCATTTCGAAAACGATCGTTAACGACATCCCTTCATTAACGATTGTTAACGACACCCCTTCGTTAACCATCGTTAACGACTACCAATTGTTAACGACGACCCTTAGTTAACAATCGTTAACATAATTGTCAATAAAAATTTTTTTAAACGATCGTTTTTTCAAAAACGATTTAAAAAAAAACAATCGTATAAAAAAACATTAACAAATCGTTTTAATAAAAACGATCGTTTTCAAAAATGATCGTTATTCGTTTCCTAAAAGTTCAAAACAAGTGGATCGTTTTTAAAAACAATCGTTTTTTCCGAAAACGAAAACCTATACCTATTAAAATTATCTAAAAATGGAATCCTCTTTTGCATATTTATCTTTATTATTTTACTATAAGCAGTAACAAACATTTTACCTGGAAAATTTTGATGTTAAAGAAAGACAAAGAAACTATTGGAATAATTCCTGTAGCAAATAATCTAAAATAAATGAAAATTTATAGATTCTAAAGTGATGCAATACATAAAAATTTGGTAACTCAAATGTCAAATGTAGGAATCATTGTCCTTTTTTACCAGTTGCAAAATGATTTAAAAGAGTTATCGTTTAATTTATAAACCCTTCAATTTTGTTTAAAACAAATCAAAAACCACAAAGAAAATACATTAGATGGAAAAATTCCAAATTAAAATACACAGGACTTAATTTTGACTCCTGGTAAATACATTGAGACCCATACAATGTGAAATGTTAAATGAATGAGAAGATAATATTCTATCAAAGGTTTGAAGGGTATGGTTATATATACGTAGGTCTTACTGATTTTTACACCCATTCTCATCTCTTTCAACAAACTGCTTAAAATTCTTCTCTTTAATGGAAAACTAATATTTTCTCAGAAACTCATATCTTAAGTTTAGAACGAACATAACTTCTTGTGTTCTTTCAATGATAAAACTTGAAATCAATTTTATAAGAAAAAATAATTTATAAGAAAAAAGAAATAGGATAATATTTTTAAATGGTTATGAAAAAATTTAAATCTAAGATTTGAATGTTGTCTTTGTNGGGGTGGAGGCAATTTAATTATTGCACGTGAAGCGCGCAAAATCCCCCACCTCACCCACTCTGAATTTGCAGGGAATTTGGGCAATTTTATGTCAAAACCATGACCAGCTGTGGGTGGTAGATGTAAAATGTGAGAACAAGATTTGGAATTTTTAAAGATATTTACATTCTGAGTAAAAAAGTAGTGCCGCAGGAAAATTATGTTTGAATCTATTCTTAAAAATCAAAATTAACTGACTAGAAGGGGCCTGCTCTCTCTTTTTGCGCTCCTAATTTTTCCGGAGGGGGGGAGTTCTGCATTGAACCAATCACTGTAATGCACAGAACAAGTGGAGTGCAACAAACCAATGAGAATCTTTGAAATACACGAATATTTTCCTTTACATGTACTACTAATTAGTTTAACCTTGTGTAGAAGCTGTAGTATTTAATATAATTTGGATCCCTGAAGAGTTCTGTTAGTTCCATATCAAGCATCATCTCATCACTATTAATTAGAGATGTAGTTTTTTTTTATGAATTATACGGACTCTAAGCATGTGACCTTTTATGCAAAGATGGCAATGAAAGACTCTCAAATGCTTAACCCTTAAATGCTTTTTGTGATTAAGCCTGAATTAATTTTAAAACTGTATCAATTACTCTCAGACAAATTTCCATTGATTCTAATTTGTCTGAGAGTAAATTACATTCCTTTTTAAAGAGGGGATTCAATGATAAACCCGAGGACTTGCGGATTTTGCGGATTTTTTTGCCTTTGTAGATTTTCAAAGTATCTTTCAATGAAAATATCCCCGCGGGATTAAATGAAAATTGTTGCATACCAAAAAACCAGCTTTTCATAAAGGAATGATTATTTGCGATTATTGTTTTTTTCACAAAAGTGATTTGCGCATTTCTACCACAGAAAAACATATTAAATGCTAAAACGACAATATCTCCCACATTATTGATCAGATCAAGGTTTCAAGGGTTCTTTGAAAGAAAGATCATTTGAAATTTCGCTTGCAGTCCCTTAAAACATAATAATATTCTAAATATTAATGACATGTTTAAGCGGTGAATAGTGAACTTGCCTGTGTTTAATTGATTGGTAGTTTTTGCAAAATATTACATTTTTTCATGAACATTTTTGTTTGCTGGAAACCCAATTATCACTAGTATTCTCTTGTTGTCTATACACTAACCTGTTTGTATTCTCTTGTTGTCTATACACTAACCTGTCTGTATACTCTTGTTGTCTATACACTAACCTGTTTGTATTCTCTTGTTTTTCTCTTGTTGTCTATACACTAACCTGTCTGTATTCTGTTGTTGTCTATACATTAACCTGTCTGTATTCTCTCGTTGTTTATACACTCACCTCTCTGTTTTCTCTTGTTGTTTATACACTCACCTGTCTGTATTCTCTTGTTGTTTATACACTAACCTGTCTGTATTCTCTTGTTGTCTATACACTAACCTGTCTTTATTCTCTTGTTGTCTATACACTAACCTGTATTCTCCTGTTGTCTATACACTAACCTGTCTATATTCTCTTGTTGTCTGTACACTAACCTGTATTCTCTTGTTGTCTATACACTCACCTGTCTGTATTCTGTTGTTGTCTATACACTAACCTGTCTGTATTCTCTTGTTGTCTATACACTAACCTGTCTGTATTCTGTTGTTGTCTATACACTAACCTGTCTGTAATCTCTTGTTGTCTATACACTAACCTGTCTGTATTCTGTTGTTGTCTATACACTAACCTGTCTGTATTCTCTTGTTGTCTATACACTAACCTGTCTGTATTCTCTTGTTGTCTATACACTAACCTGTCTGTATTCTCTTGTTCTCTATACACTAACCTGTCTGTATTCTCTTGTTGTCTATACACTAACCTGTCTGTATTTCCTTGTTTTCCATACACTAACCTGTCTGTATTCTCTTGTTGTCTATACATTAACCTGTCCATTTTCTCTTGTTGTCTATACACTAACCTGTCGGTATTCTCTTGTTGTCTATACACCAACCTGCCTGTATTCTCTTGTTGTCTATACACTAACCTGTATTCTCTTGTTGTCTATACACTAACCTGTATTCTCTTGTTGTCTATACACTAACCTGTATTCTCTTGTTGTCTATACACTAACTCGTCTGTATTCTCTTGTTGTCTATACACTAACCTGTATTCTCTTGTTGTCTATACACTAACCTGTTTTCTCTTGTTGTCTATACGCTAACCTGTATTCTCTTGTTGTCTATACACCAACCTGTATTCTCTTGTTGTCTATACACTAACCTGTATTCTCTTGTTGTTTATACACTAACCTGAATTCTCTTGTTGTTTATACACCAACCTGTATTCTCTTGTTGTCTATACACTAACCTGTATTCTCTAGTTTTCTTTACACTAACCTGTATTCTCTTGTTGTCTATACACCAACCTGTATTTTCATGTTGTCTATACACTAACCTGTTTTCTCTAGTTGTCTATACACTAACCTGTCTGTATTCTGTCGTCGTCTATACACTAACCTGTATTCTCTTGTTGCCTATACACTAACCTGTATTTTCTAGCTGTCTATACACTAACCTGTATTCTCTTGTTGTCTGTACAGTAACCTGTATTCTGTTGTTGTTTAAACACTAACTCGTCTGTATTCTCTTGTTGTCTATACAATAACCTGTATTCTCTTGTTGTATGTACACTAACCTGTATTCTGTTGTTGTCTATACACTAACCTGTCTGTATTCTGTTGTTGTCTATACACTAACCTGTCTGTATTCTCTTGTTGTCTATATACAAACCTGTCTGTATTCTCTTGTTGTCTATACACTAACCTGTTTTCTCTTGTTGTCTATACACTAACCTGTCTGTATTCTCTTGTTGTCTATACACTAACCTGTCTGTATTCTGTTGTTGTCTTTACACTAACCTGTCTGTATTCTCTTGTTATCTATACACTAACCTGTCTGTATTCTCTTGTTGTTTATACACTAACCTGTCTGTATTCTCTTGTTGTCTATACACTAACCTGTATTCTGTTGTTGTCTATACACTGATCTGTCTGTATTCTCTTGTGTCTATACACTAACCTGTCTGTATTCTGTTGTTGTCTATACACTAACCTGTCTGTATTCTCTTGTTGTCTATAAACTATTCTTGTCTCAAAATATTTTGATATATTGAGAAGAATACTGATCAGCAAAACTGGGGATACGTACAGAAACAGTCTAAAATAAATATATTAAAAAAAAAATTCTAGTTGCTTCTTTATTTGTCTGTATAATCATCAGTTACTTACCCCCCTCAGAATTGATTTTTTCGTCTAAATGTAAGTGTCCCCCC